>NW_026594377.1:1120905-1121592 GCF_907164565.1 Psammomys obesus | reverse complement strand
AGTGAGTTCTAGGACAGCCAGAGCTACATAGAGAAACTCTGTCTCAAGAAACCACCCCACCCCCCCCCCCCCCAAAAAAAAAAAAAAAGCTGGGCATTTACTCCTCTCCCTAACCCCCACTCACAAGGTTCTTCATGACCCTGGCTTCTGATAACTCTATTTCCAGCTGAACTGTGCTCTGTTCTAATGGTTATTTTTAGACACTCCTACCAGTATGGGCACTGTTCTGTTATCTCTTTCTGTTTCCAGCTTAGTTCTTACCATAATTTGAAAATGTTTTTATTTTTAAAACTTTTTAATATATTGGGCTTGGGGAATGATTCAATAGTTATAGTCTCCTCCTGCTAACAGGAGGAGTTTGATTCCTGGATCCACATGGATCATGGCAAGAGGGAATCTTGGCCTATAAACCAATTTCCATATGTGAGCAAGTTTGCAGACCCAGAGCCCCCTGAATGAAGAAATGGCCACTTTGCTAAGAAACCTAAGAGTTTTACTGTTAGTTTTTCTCCCGTTCTTCCCCCAAGAGGGACCTATAACCTTTCACAAGGATAACTGTAAGGCGGTGAGGGTGGAGTCATGCAACAACAAGAGATAATCAGACTTTCCTCAGTTTTTTGTTTTTGTTGGTGGTATTATTATGATGATGATGATGATGATGATGATGATGATGATGATGATGATGAT
>NW_026594377.1:1055771-1120895 GCF_907164565.1 Psammomys obesus | reverse complement strand
ATGATGATGATGATGATGATGATGATGATGATGATGATGATGATGATGATTTGGTATTGGAGTTTTGGCTGAAATCCAACTTGCAATAGGCCCAGTGGGTCCCCAAATTCATCCTGTTGTTATTTCCCCAGTCCCAGAATATACAGTTGGGATAGATAGACTTAGAAGTTGGCAAAACTACCACATTGGTTCCTAAAACTGCATGTTGTCCTCTACCCATCCTTCCCACATCATCCCCACACTATTGTGAGTATAGGTGAGTGTGCCACTCTGCATGTGGGAAAATCAGAGGACAACTTTTTTTTTTTTGACACAAGCTCTCATGTACACCAGGCTGGTCTAGATGTCATTATACATCAGAGGATGATCTTGAACTTCTTTTTTTAAAGTATTTACCTTGTGTGAGTATAGTGTATGTATCTGCAGTATATTGCGTGCAGTGTCCATTGAGGCTAGCAAAGGGGTCAGATCCCATGGAACTGGAGTTATAAATGTTTGTGAGCCTCCAATGGGTACTGGAACTAAACCTGCATCCTCTGGGAGAACAACCAGTGCTCTCAACTGCTGAGCCATCTTTCCAGGCCTGACCTTGCACTTAACCTCCTGAGTGCTGAGGTTAGAGATGTGCACCAGGGCATCTGGTTTATATTCTTGTAGGAACAGAACCCAGGCATTCGTGCTGAGGAAGCAGTCCACCAATTGAGCTGTATTTCTAGCCTTGCAGCAGGGTGTTTAGTGTAGATGAGGCTAGCCTTTTTCCTCAGCCTGCTGAGTGGTGGGCTTCTAGATTTGTGCCACTGCCCTTGCAGGTAGCTTTTCATGTTATGGGTCTCTTGTCTTCTCAGTCAGAGCTGAGTTTCACCTGCTGGAGCTCTCATGCTCTTGTTTAGAGCCTAGCACAATGCTATGTACATGGCAGATATTCTGTAAGCATTTGTTTAAGAAATGAACAAAGGACTAATTGAGTCCTGAGCTTTTTGGCTAGTCACTGCTGTTAGGCATTCTAATGGAGCAAGGGTGTTTTCTGACCTCTATCTTTTCCCTCCCCAGGAAAGGCTAATCGGTGGTTCGGGATGGCACAGCCCAAGTCTGGAAAGATGAATATGAACATCCTCCACCAGGAAGAGCTCATCGCTCAGAAGAAGCGGGAAATTGAGGCCAGAATGGAACAGAAGGCCAGGCAGAGTCACGCAGCCAGTCCACAGCCCCCTCATCCTGGGGAGTAAGTGGCTTCTGAGGCTGAGGGCAGCTGAGTCTCAGTGTGACAGGACACAGGATGGTGTGACAGCAGAAGGGGGTGGTGTGCACAGGTTCAGCTGTGCTGCTACATGCGTGAACCTGGAGCTCAGGAGTAAAGGCAGGAGCACCCAGAATTGAAGGTTATCACTATATGTGAAGTTCAAGGACAATTGGCTTATGTGAGACCTTGTTTCAAAAAACAAAAGGCTTGGTTTATAGGCCTATATGCCTCCCATGGCTGTTGTCAACGTAGTTGAGTGGCATTGCGTCTGTTCATAGACTAGGGCATAGGCTGTTCATGGCTCAGTGATAGAGTGCTCACGGGGCATGCTTGAGGCCTTGGATTACATCTGTAGCATTGGAGAAAAAATGGAGGGTGTATCATGTGTATACTGAACACGTATGTGCTTTTCATATTTTAATTATTAGTTCAAGCTTGTGTACGCATGTGTGTATGCACATGTATTCACACATGTGGAAGCCAGGGTCAACTTTGGATATCTTTCCTTAGGACTTGTTTACATTTCTTTGTTCTTTTTTTTTTTTTTTTTTTTTTTTTTTTTGGGAAAATGTGTCTCTGTGTAGCCCTGGCTGTCTTGGAACTTGCTCTGTGGACCAGACTGATACTTGAGATCTGCATGCCTCTGCCTCCTTGTTTTTGTTGTTGTTGTTATTTTTGTTTTGTTTCGTTTTGACACAGGGTCTCACTGTATAAATAAGGCTGTCCTGAAACTTGCTGTGTAGACCAGGCTAGCCTTGAACTCACAAAGATCCAGTTGCCTCTGCTTTTGAGTGTTGGGATTAAAGGTGTGCACCACCATGCCTGGCCACATTGGATTTTGAGAGAAAGCTTCTCACTGGCCTAAAACCCAGCAATTAGTGGTCAAGAAACCCCAGGGATCCTCCTGTCTCTGCACATACCATTCCACCTGGCGTTTTGAACATTATTTCTGGGGATGGAACTCCAGTCCTTGCTTTTGCATGGCAAGCCCTCAGATGAACTCTCCCTGGTTTTTGAGACAAGGTTTTCTTGCCTCACTTTGCTGAGAGTTGGGGTTACACAGTCCCAGCAACTGGGTTTATCTTCTCAGCATTATTTGCTAAGCAACACAGAAGACTGACAGCTGATTGCACAGCATCTGTGTGCAATAGTTGCTCTGAGTCATCTAGAGATCATTACAGTGCACAGTAGAACTGTGTGTCCCATGCAAATGCCACATGGTTCTCTCTTAGGTGCTGGAACAATGTGAGGATGATGCCAGGGCCCGAGAGTCCTCCAGAGTCTCAGCTGCTAAACAGGAGGCTGGTTTTTCATCAGAGACTTCTCTGCTGTGTCAGAAAGCTTTGACTTTTTGCTTTTGTTTTGTTGGCTTTTATTGCTTTGAAGTCAAAATCCAGGAATAACTGGGGGCCTTTTTGTTGTTAAACTTAGAAAGAACCTGTGGGCCCACAAGGTGGCTTGTGTAAAGGTGCTTGCTGTCAAGCCTATGACCTGAGTTCAATCACTGGTGTTCATATGATGGCAGGAGATCCTGCAAATTGTCTGACCTCCATATGTGCCCCATGATTCACAGATATACTATATACACGAACATACTATAAAATGTAATTTAATGAAATTTTAATTTTTTAAAAATATATATTTCATTTTAGATGTATGAATGTTTTTGCTTTCATGTATGTATTTGCACCGTATGCTTAGTGCCTGAAGCATGTCTAGTGCCTGAGGAGGTCAGAAGAGGCATTGGCTTCCCTTGAGCTGGAGTTGTAGATAGACATGAGCTGTCATGTGGGTGCTGAGAATTGAGCCAGGTCCTCTGCAAAAGTATCAAATGTTCTTAGTCACTGAGCCAACTCTCTAGCCCCCTAAAAATATTTTAAAGTAGCTTACATGCATGTTACGGAATCTAAGAGATAAAGGTCAGTGTTTCTCAACCTTGACAGCCAGAGATGAGTACCACTCTTTGGGGTGCTTTTTACTGTGTTTATGGTACTTGGAATAAAATCCCAGGCCTTGCACATGCTAAGCATGAATGCTCTTCATCCTGAGGTGGTGGCTCATTTTTTCCTTCTTGGCTCAGGCCATCTGCTGCTCCAGCCTCCCAAGAAGCCAGGACCATAGGTATAGCTGCTGCACCTGCCAAAAGGCACAGAAAAAGTGGGGGATTTTGTTTGTTTGTTTGTTTTTGCCAGGCATGGTGGTTTCTGCCTAAAATCCCAGCACTCAGGAGACCGAGACAGGAAGAGTACAGAGTGAGACACTGTCTCCAAAACAGAGAATGACAAAGAGCAAGCCACCACAGCACAATTTATAGCAGGTCTTCAGTTCTTACCAGGCATTTGCTGTAGGTGATCCCTGTGAGCGCATTATCTAGTGAAGCTTCTGCCAGAGCTCTGCATGTGTTGGGGATACACACTAAAGCCAGTTATGGTGATACTTGTACAAATCCCCGTACTTAGAGACTGAGGCAAGAGATTTTTGCAAGTTTATGGCCAGCTTGGGCTATGTAGCATGTTCCAGACAGCCAAAGATAGTGAGACACAGTTGTAAGGGGGAGAAAAGCAAACTGCCAGGGTTAGTGGCAGATACCTGCATACTTGCACAGTCAGAAAGATCAGAAGGCGAAGGCCATGAGACAAAGTAAAATCACAAAGCTGAGTGTAGTGTGTGCGCCTTTAATCCCAGCACTCAGGAGGCAGAGGCAGGTGGGTCTTTGTGAGTTTGAAGCCAGGCTGGTCTACAGAATGAATTCTAGGACAGCCAGGACTACATAGAGAAATTTTAACTAACTAGCTAGCTAAAGCCACAAAATGCACACCGATCCTGCTTTAGAAATAGCTGTGATATGTGGCTAATAGTAGCCAGGTCATTCATTAACTGTATAGGAAAAGAGCATAAGCTGTATTGATGGAGGCCACTGGGACCCACAGGGCTGGGATTTAACCAGAGGTAGACCAAGTATATGAATTGTTATTTCCACCAAGATAGAAAAGTTATCTGCATGCATGCCTCCTCCCTGCCCATAGTCATTGTCCCTGACATCTTTGTGGCTGCAGTCTGGGTCTCTCAGCAGAAGAATACAAGGTGGGTGTAGGGCCAGGAATGTCAGTACATTAGCCTGTCCTTGGCTCTCTGCCTTCCTCCACAGCTCACTCTGACCCATGCTTTGGTTCTAGAATTGCCAGTGCACATAACTCCTGTATCTCCAACAAGTTTGCCAACGATGGCAGCTTCTTGCAGCAGTTTCTGAAGTTGCAGAAGGCACAGACAAGCACAGGTAAGTGCAACCAGCCTTCACACTCCAACTCCTGTTCCCGAGATTCCCCAAAACATTGTGGGTGACAGGTCCCACCACAAGAACTGTTAGTGCCCTCACTCTTCTATGGATGACAGATAGGCTTCCTCCAGGAGGGTCACCTCTTGAGTGTCTGTCCCATGATGGGCCCAGAGGATTCCCAGTGGGCTGCAGGTAGGTTGTACTCCTATATAAAACTGCCTTGAAATGCCCACGTTGTATCAAAAGATGACACACATCCCGGTAATGCTGTGGCTGGTGCAGGACAGGGAGGCATCCTGGAGGCGACCAAGTCACCCAATAATCAAGTGTTCACAGGAGTTTATTAAATGCCTTCTCTAGCCAGTGCTTCCTGCACTTGACACCACACAGGTGGCTGCCCTGCCCTTTTCCTCATTCTCCTTCATATAGCCTGTGGGCAGAGGATCCTTATCAACCCTGTGTCACATGTTCCTTTGAAAATTGACAGCATGAGTCCTCTATACCAGAATCCACGGACTTCATGTCCCATCATTTTTACTTCTGGTCTTTTTTCTTTTCTTTGTTTTTTTGTTTGTTTGTATTCTCAAGACAAGGTTTCTCTCTGTTGCCCTGTCTCTGTTGACCAGGCTGACCTTGAACTCAGAGATCCACCTGCTTTTGCCTCCCAAGTGCTGGGATTAAAGGAGTGTACCACTACTGCCCAGCAGATACTCAGCTTTTTCATGTGGGTACTGGAGCTGGGATTCCAGGCCTTATGACTGCACAGCATAGCAAACTGTCCTAAGCTGACAAACCTTCTTTCTCAGCTCTCAGCCTTTGATGAGACAGGCAGTCACCATGTAGCTCTTGCTGGCCTGGAGCTCACCATGTAGACCGGGTTTGCCAGAAATTCCCAGATACCCACCTGCTTCTGCCTCCCCAGTGCTGAGACATGAAGGCCTGCACTGCCATGCTCTGCTTCCCACATTTGGTCTTTGAGACAGGGTCTCATGTAGCCTACACTGAACTCAAACTTGCATTTTAGCCAAGGATGACCTTGAATTCCTGATTCTCCTGCCTCCACCTCCTGAGTGCTGGGATGACAACTCTGTACCATCATGCCTGGTTTAATCAGTGCTGGAGATAGAACCTGGAACCTCACACATGTGAGGCGGGCACTGTTCCAACAGAGCCCAGCTCAAGACCTAGTTGTGTCTTTAATTGGACCACAGAGGATGAATGGTCAGCCTGACTTGTTAGGGGCACCAGAGCCCTGGCTCCAACCCTAGCAGTAAGGTCAGATGGCCAAGGAGAGAGGATAGTGTCCCCATTCCAGAGATTGGAGAGCCTCACTGTGGTCCTCTAGGCTTTGAGACAGGAGGGAAGAAAGAAAGAAGAAAGGTTAGCCCCTGGAAGGCCTCATGGCTCCCTAATGACAATGCCAACTGAGGCCTGGGCCCAGACTTTTGAATCTCCCCCCCCCCCCCCCCCTCTTCAGACAGGGACTCTTGGGGCTGCTAAGAGCATGTGTTGCCCTTGCAGAGGACAAGGATCAGTTCCTAGCACTGCCATGATGACTCACACCATTCTGGTTCCTACACACTCTTATCTTGGAAATGCTAGGCATGCATATGGGGCATAGATACACATGCAGGCCACTCATACAAAACAAAGATCTTAAAGATGTAATAGTGGCTATCTTGGAACAAATTGTATAGACCAGGCTGCCCTCATAGTCACAGAGACCTGCCTAACTGCCTCCTAATTGCTGGGATAAAAGATGTGCACTACATGGCATTTTTCATTAAGACTTATAGATTTAATTTTTATTCATATGTATGTGGGCCTGTATGAGTTCATGTGCATCTTGTGGTTATAGGAGCCCTTGGGAGTCAGGGTTATCTGACATGGGTATTGGGAACCAGATTCAGGTTCTCTGCAAGAGCAGTAAGTGCTCTTAACTTCTGATCCATCTCTCTGGCTTCTGATTTTTTATTTATTAATGAAAAACACATATGAAGTTGAAGCATGCCCTCCCCTCATCTCTACCTCATAGGAACCCACTGCTGACAGGTTGTGTCTAAGAACCCTGTGGTCATCCTGTTCTCAGTAGTGTGTGCCACTGGTTTGGATTAAAAGATTATGCCTTCTCTCATTGGACACTTTCCTACTTGATGAGATGGGATTTCTTTATACCTACAGGGTACCTACAGATCTCTGGCTGAGTTCAGCTTCTGAAGCATTGTGTAGCTAATGTAATGTAAGCCATGTTCCTGGTTTACAAACTGAGGCTTTGGGAAATAAGTCTAGAGTGTGGAGCCTCTCATGCTGCAGCCCACCTGTCCAACTGTACTGCAGCACTGCTCTCCAGGGAGCTTGTTCTCCGTGTTGTCAAGGGCATAATTGTACCCATGGGGTTTTTGTTTGTTTGTTTGTTTGTTTTGTGGTGCTGGTCATTGAACCTGGGTTCTCATGCATGCTCAGCAAGTGTTCTACCACAGAGGACCTGTCTTTTTGGCTTTTCATTTTGAAACAAGACTTAGTTGCCCAGGGTGAGTTTGAACTCAGTCCTTTTGCCACAATTTTCTGAGTAGCTTGAGGTTAGAGGTCTTCAATACCAGGCTCTCTCCACATGTGGGATCATTGTAGGAGAGGGGCCATGTATATCCCAGTACAGCCTGCAGCTCACCCTAGTGGGTGGAAATCCAGGTAGGGGGAAGCCACACAGACACTTGGAGCTTATTTTTGCTAAAAGAGACTTTAAAGCTGACTTCAGCCTTTGTCAGAGGAGGACACACTGTTTATGCATTTTACGCTCTGGGCTTCAGGTCCAGTTTAGGAAGGCTATGATCTGGGATGTGGAGGCTGGAGTCTCACCTAGGAGCTGGCCTGCCTTCCACAGGGTGTGGTATATGCCTCTGGGTGTGGTATACAGAGGCATATCCAGTGATAGCTGCTGCCTGCCAACCCCTGGCTTGTTCTCTTATGTCATCCCTGTGCCTCAGTCATCTTCCCTGGCCTAGAGGTGGCACCCACTGATGCTTAGAGGTCTAGGATGTTTGTGCAGCTACAATGTGCCCGCAGCAGTGCTCTCTGCAGATCTCCAGTGTATGTTTTCTTTTTCCAACCCCAGGTCCAGCCCCCAGGGCCCCTCCCAGCATGCCCACACCCAGCACCTTAAAGAAACCCCTCCTACTCAGCAAGAGGACAGGCCTGGGTCTGGGCAACCCCACAGGCCCTGTGAAGAACTACTCACATGCCAAGCAGCTTCCCATTGCACACCGTCCAAGTGTCTTCCAGTCTCCTGATGATGATGATGAGGAGGAGGACTATGAGCAGTGGCTGGAGATCAAAGGTAAGTTGTGGGGCTGCCATGCCTCCTTTTGCCCATCCTCACTGCAGTTGTGGCTGGAGCCTGGCACAAGGTGCTGTAATTGGGTCAGCAGCCCAAAGGTGCCTAGGGAGCCTGAGATTTGAGCAGAGTGAGCCACCCTGGGAAGTCTTGAAACAGCCCTGCCAAGGACACTCATCCCCTTCTGAGAACAGTGACATCACAGAAGGCTGTCTTGGACAGGGCTTCAGGTAAACTGAGGCAGGAGCTGCTTTGGCTGTCTGTATATTTTGGGCTAGATGTTTTGAATGTGTGGTCTCTGGGTTCAGGCTGGCAGTGGCCACGGCTCTTCTAGTAACTCAGCTCCACATCTTTCAGAACAATGCTCTGTGGCAGCAAGGTCCTGTGTAGAACTGGCTGCACACCCTGTCACCCAACACAGAGGACAAACTGATCATTTTGCTATGCTATGTCAGCCTGTTCTGAATGAGGGTCAGCAGAGTAGGTTGAGGGTATGCCCCCTTAGGCATTCTGTCCTTGCTCATGCTCTGTTAATGATCAAAAAGGGGCTAGGCTCATCTCAAGGCCTTAACACCTGTTTTGGGCATTGATTGATGTGGCCTTAAATACCTGCTTCTATACACAATCATCAGAAGGGATTCTTGCAGTGCACGTGGGAAGAAGGTGAATCTGGAAGAACATCCAGCACAAAATGCCCCAGGACTTTCTGGTGCCTCCTTCTAGGTCATATGTTCCTTTATCCCTTCTATCCCACTTCTGTACTTCCTGGCAACTAAGCAACAAGGGGGATAAGATTAGCTACAGGCTTAGCTTCTACCCTAATGTCCAGACACCAGCTGACAGTGAACTGTTCCCCTTGTAACACTTATAAAAGGACATGATCAGACTCAGACTTAGGACTAGGCTGAGGAGAAATACAAAAGCAAGTTCCATCGGCCTCATACAGGCAGCTAATCTACTTGAAAAGAGATATCTTAGGCTGGGGATGTGGCTCAGTTGGTACAGTACTTGTTCAGGAGGTACAAATCCCTGAATTTTATTCCCAGGACAGCATAGGTGGTGTATGTCTCTCATTCCAGGTTGAAACAGGAGGATCAGAAATTAAATGCTAGCCTTAAACTAGTCTGGATACGTGTCTCAAAAAAAAAAGAGAGAGAGAGAGAGAGAGAACAACAACAACAAAAAACCCTTAACACCTTAACATTGTATCTCTGAGATAGTGATTGAACATAAGGAAGTAGGTGTCCTGTGCCCTTAGGACAGGCTGCCAGCACAAACCCAGACCACTTGCTAAACAGCTGGCTGTGAGTGTATGAGGGTACAAGAGATTACAGGAGATTATCCTAGAGTGCTGCATTACTGGATCATGGGAAGTCCCATCAGAAACCTATGGAATCATGTCTAGAGCACTTGGGAGCCAGCTTCAAGGTAGTGAACTGAAGTCCACCCAGTGTTCATATCAGAGCATGTAATTATTTTTAAAGGAGAATTTATTAGAGCTGGAAAGATAGCTCAGTCAGGGAAGTGCTTGGCCTCCTCGTGGCTCCTAAGCATGTGGACCTGAGCGTCTGATCGAAAATTCCACAAGCAAATATTGATGTGGTGACATGCTGTAATCACAGTGGCGGGGATGTGGAGACAGGTAGGCTCGCTAGCCAGCCAAGTCAGTGTGCAAGGAAACTTTGAATCAGATATTAAAATCAAAAACGAAATGAAGCTGGGGAGATGGCTTAGCAGTTAAGAGCACTTGTTCTTTTAGAGGACGTGAGTCTGGTTCCTAGCACGCACACAGTGCCTCACAGCCAATTGTAACTACCATCTACATGGCACACAGACATATATGTTGACAAAACATTCAAAAAAAGACCAAATGAAAGAAAGAAAAGGTGAGCAGTTCTGAGGAGCTACACTGGCCTCATCTTCACATGCACCTGCATATACATACAAAGAGATTTCTCATCTCACCTGGGCATGGTGGCACATGCCTGTAATCCCAGCACACTGGAGACAGGTAAAGGCAGGTGGATCTCTGAGTTGGAGGCCAACCTGGTCTACAAGTCTTTCCAGGATAGCCAGGGCTATACAGAGACTCTGTCTCAACAACCCGGGGAGGCTGGGGCACACAGGACAACACACCAAGCATGAAAAAAATTGTAGGGCTGAAGAAGTGGCTTAATAGTTAGAGCACTGGCTGCTCTAACAAAGGATCTGGGTTCAGGTCTCGGGACTTAGATGGTACTTCACAACTGTAACTCCAGGTCCAGGGGAATCCAGTACTCTTTTCTGGCCTCCATTGGCACTGCATACTTAAATACATGCGTGTAAAATTTCATACACAAAAGCTTAAAAACGTATTTAAAAAAAAATAACCCCTACACACACATACACAGGGAGAGAGAGAGAGAGAGACAGACAGAGAGAGGAGAGGGGTGGGGCAGAGAGAGGGAATGAGGGAGGGAGGCAGAGAGAGGCTAGAAACACGTCCCAGGGGCCCTTTTTAGCCTGAAGATGTCTCACCTGCCAGAGGCCCTAACATTTCTGTGCCAGCTGTTCTGACTGTGGAGACCAGGCACCCTCCACAGAGCCATGTGCATGCTGTCAGCAGTTTCCTGCACCTCCCAATCCTCTCCTGCTGTCATTGCTGCCTGTAGAGAGAGTGTGCCTAGTGACTATTGGGTGTGTGAGTTGGAGCCCAGTTACTGACAGCGTCCTTAAAGTTTCACCCCCAGAGGGAGCCGAGACTCGGAGAGTGATAGAGAAGCTGGCCCGTTTTGTGGCAGAAGGAGGCCCAGAGCTAGAGAAAGTAGCTATGGAGGACTACAAGGATAACCCAGCCTTCACGTGAGTACCACTGGGGCAGTGCCTTGCTGCTCACAATTGTTGTGGTCACACATAAGAGTGGAAACTTGACACACAGCCTGGGCTAGGGACTTACCTGTCGTTGGAGCTCAGGTTAGATCTAAGGCCTCTTTGTGTGCTAAGTAAGGGCTATTATGCTGAGCCACACTCCAGCCCCAGAGGAGGTCATTATTGTTATTTGGGAGGAAGTGCTGGGAATAGTCTCCAGGGTCTCAACTACTGCCTCTGCACACAGCCTTAGGCACTTTTGAAATGCCCTCCTGAGGGCTCTGCAGTGAAGCCTTAGCTTCACTTACCGCTGAAACTCATTTGCAATGTTCCAAATCTTCTTTCCAGCTTTTTACATGATAAGAATAGCAGGGAATTCCTGTACTACAGAAAGAAGGTAGCTGAGATCAGGAAGGAAGCCCAAAAGCCACAGGCAGCCACCCAGAAAGGTAAGTGGTCAGAGGAGGGCGAGGAGCACTGTGGGATGTGGGCAGCCAAAACCTATGCCCTCATGGGCAGTGGGTAGGTGCACCAACACACCTGCAGGTCCCCCAGGACCCGACTGAATTCTGAGCACCAGGCTTGTCTTTAGGGTGTGGGGCTGTGACATGTCAGAGGCCTCATAGGGGCTAGGGTCCTGTTAGATGGTCATTGGGATGTGGGAAGGGACCAAGGGAGCATTCACTTGTCATTCTGACAAGATATAGTTATCTCTAGCTCCATGTGTGCCCAAGGTGGGTATGCTGATGCCAAGAGCTGGAGGTGGATGGGATGGGTCTCTGAGTTAACAGGAGTCTGTGGAACATGGTTGAATCACTGTACACTTGTGCTTTGTCCTCCTCAGGAGAGGAGGGTGAGCTTCCCAATGCCCTGTACATTCCGGGTGAGGGTGGGGTAGGGTGGGATTGTATAGTTGTGATACTTCTCTGACTTTGGTCCTTATAGTAATCTGATTCCCATTTGCCTGTCTCTCTTTGCACCGTTCCTAAGCCAAGCCCCGCTCACTCCAGAGGGGCTCTTAGCAGGAATTAGGCTGTTGGGTGTGGTGAGTTGAGCTCAGTACTGACAGCCTGCTTAAAGTTTCACCCCCAGAGGATGAAGAGGCCAAGAACCTTGCAGAAAAGTTGGCCAGGTTCATAGCAGACGGGGGTCCTGAGGTGGAGACCATCGCCCTCCAGAACAATCGTGAGAACCAGGCCTTCAGGTAAGGAAGGCTCTCTGCCTGTGGGGACAGCAGACTGGAGGGAGGAGAGATTTGCTTTGTTGTGTTTCATTGTGGCTAGGAAGGCAGTGTCCTCTATGGAGTTATACCAAGGAACCAGAGAACACCTGGATCAGGGGCCAGACAATGGCCCAGAGACCCTTTGGTGGACACCTGAAGGCTCCTTGCAGTGTATCACCACCTAAAGGGAGCAGTGTTCAGAACATTAGCCTGAGGGGGATATTTCAAATTCAGCTCATTAGAAAGGTCTACCCCAGGTGGGCGCAGTGGCACATGCCTTTAATCTCAGCAGAGGCAGAGGCTGGCATGATTTACAGAGTGAGTCCCAGGACAGCCAAGGCTACACAGAGAAACCCTCGCTCAAAAAAAAAAAAAAAAAAAAAAGAAAGGTTCACCCTGGCTATGGCATATACAGGATTCTGTGTATAAGGACAGGGACTCTATTCTAGGAGTTTTCTTTTTCTCTTATGTTTTATTATTTATTTTGAAACATGGTCTCACTGTGTAGCCCTGGCTGTCCTAGAACTCACTGTGTAGACCAGGCTTCCCCAGAACTTAAGACATTTGCCTGCCTCGGCCTCCCAAGTGCTAGGAATAAAGGCAAGTGCTTCCACACTGGGCTAGCCTGGGAGTTTCTGATTAGAGCTCATGGATATGTTTCCTGAGTGGTATCTGAGCAGCCACACTGGGTTTTTAGCTCTCTTTCTCCCATGTGTTTTACAGTCTGGCATTTACTTTGTTCCCTGTGCCAAGTGGCAGTTGTTGGCTTGGGGCAGGCTGGTGTGTGGTCTTGGGATGTCTTTTATGATAAGGAAAGAGTAAGGATCAGGAGTCTTGGTGTGAGGAGTGAGAATCCCTCCTGTGCTCTGATCCCAGAGAGGGCTGGATCACTGGCGGACCCACCCTTGAGCCGATGCACCAACCCTGAGGTTCACCCTCATTTTGCCATCTGATCTGTAGCCTGGAGGGCAGTATGCTGTGGGGCTGAAAGGGGTCAGCAGAATCTAGCTGTGCAGCGAGGCCCACTTCAGTCTGTTAAGTCTGGTGTGATACACACAGCCTAATAGCCTTTTAAAAAGCTATCTAACTGAGCTCATTTAAATAAGAACTCACTGACTTTCGGGTTCTGTTTCCTGTGGAGGCTGTCTGGCTTGGGACAACTGGGAATCGTGGAGGGACTTTAAGGCCCCACCTCTCAGGAGGTCAAGGTCCAGCTCCACCCAGCCTTTCATTGATACAGAGTTGGCTCAGATAGCCCTGAGCCTCCTGCCTGGCCTTTGTCTGCCTGAAGGGTCTGACAGTATATGTCTAGCCTGGAGATAGCTGTCATTGACACTAAGTCAACCTGGCATGTGAGATGGCTGACAGAAAACTATTCCCACATTCATCCCCATGACTCATCAGCTTGGAGGAGTAGTAGGGCATTTGTTTTTCTGGCCCCCACAAGGCGTGCAAGTTTACATGAACAGTCTTAGTTGCTCAGTTAGTGTTGTTTCTAGCTGCTGTGAATATGTTCCATGATGAAACTTGAAGGCTTTATTCTGGCTCTCAGTTCCAGGTTACAGTCTTGATTGGGGGGAAAAGCAGCAATAATTAACAGTAGTTAGTCAAGAGCAGAAAGAATAAGTGAACTCTGGTTACTTTCCCCACTCTGTTATAAAGCCCAAGACCCTACAGGACCCCATACAGGGAATGCTGCCTCCCACAGTACCAGCTCTTTTCACCTCAATTAACATAGTCAAGACCTCATAGACATGCCTGCAGGCCAACCTGATCCACACAGTCCCCCATTGAGACTCTCTTCCCAAATGATTCTAGATCGTGTCAAGTTGACTATGAAAACTGATTATCACACTTGGGATTAAATATGAGTTAGCTATGAAGACTAGGCTTGCCAGGTAGATGTGTTGCTGGTGGCATCTCCTTGTATTTCAGTCCACCTGCTACTTGGCATTTCTGTCTTAGAAGGTGTGCCCATCGCTCCTGGTCTGTAATATGGCCAGCATACTTGCATACCCTGGTTAAAAAATCCTTTGTGAGGGGGCTGGAGAGATGGCTCAGAGGTTAAAAGCACTGCTTGATCTTCCAGAGGTCCTGAGTTCAATCCCCAGCAACCGAATGGTAGCTCACAACCATCTATAATGAAATTTGGTGCCCTCTTCTGGCATTCAGGTGTACATGCATACAGAACATTGTATACCTAATTAAATAAATCTTTAAAAAAAAAATCCTTTGTGAGCCTGGTAGTGATGGCTCACACCTTTAATCCCAACACTTAGGAGACAGAGGCAGAAGGATCTCTGAGTTCAAGGCCAGCCTGGTCTACAGAGTGAGTCCAAGGCAGCCAAGGCTTCACAGAGAAATCCTGTCTTGAAAAACAAAGAAAGGAAGGGAAGGAGGGAAAAGAAAAGCTTTGTGAGTTGGATGTGGTAGTGCATACCTTTACTCTCCGAGCAGAGGCAAGTAGATCTGTGAGTTTAAGGCCAACCAGGATTACATAGCGAGACCCTAATCCAAACACACAAGAAGAAAAAAACCCTTTGTCATGTCAGGAAGCCAAAGGCATTTCCTTCAGCTAGTCTCTTGCTGAGTGATCCAGTTCCTGGCATGCTCAGTTTTTTATTTGGTTTGGTTTGGTTTTTCAAGACACGGTTTCTCTGTTTTAGCCCTAGCTGTTTTGGAACTCTGTGTAGACCAGGCTAGCCTCAACTCACAGAGATACTCCTACCTCTACCTCTCAAGTGCTAGGATTAAAGGTATGCACCACCACCACCAGGCCCCTTTGTCTATTTTACAAGTGGCCTTTACTTGGTCATGCTTATACTATGACTTAGGCATACAAAGGAGACACAACTCTCTCCTGCTTTTCCAGATGGCAGATGTTAGCAGACTTCTTCTAGCTGTCGCCTAGGGCTCATGTGAACACACAAACTGAGTCTATGGGACTTTTTTGGAGGGAATGGTGGGGGGGTTTCTTGTTTATGCAAAAAGAAGCTATAGTATCTATCTGACCCTGTGATGTCAGCCCATGTCTTCTGGTATGCCACCAAGCATTTTGCAAGTCACATAGTAAAACTATTCAAAGGCAAACCACCTCTGTCCATGTGTGTACAGACTACAGTCATTATTCCCTGGACAGCACAGGGCAGCTCCATTGCCATTGTTTCAGGCATTCTGAATATTAGGAGCTCGTTTTTTGCCCTCAGGAAGGTGTACATAGACTCTGTGCAATTCTGTGCCATTTATAGAAGAAGCTGAGTGAAGAGAGTTAGATAGCAGCAGGCTTCAGGCAGCCCTGGGGGACTGAGGCCACAGCAGCTCTCTATTGGGATACAGCTCTGCTGGGACCAACCTCCAGTTCATGGGTGCAGGTCCGACTCCTCAGTCCAGGATCAAGTTCCCAGCACTGTGTGTGTGCATAGCCAAGTCTTTCTTGGTATTTGCCACATGATAGTGGAAACCCTGAACCAAGTCACTCTGTTTTCCTTGATAGAGAAGTAGGCAGTAGAGAAGAATTGACAGTCTTAATGTATATCCAGCTGGCTCAGGACAAAGAGGATAAGCTCTCTACCTACAGCTTCTAGGGGAAAAGTGCTTCTATCCTCCAGCAACTTATTCTAAAGGGGGGGGGGGAGGTGGAGCCCCAAACCTGTATCCTTATCTGTCAGCCTATGGGGCTCCTAGAGATATGGCTGGATTTGAAGGAGGGGTACCCAAGATCTCCCAGCAGCTTAGGGTTTTCTGATAATAAGGTTACTGCTGGGTTGGGGGGTCTCTGAGGGTGCCTGTCACATCTCCAGCAGAAGCCTCTATGACTGATGGGGCCTGATAGGTGGATCAGGTTTGCAGTAGCTTCTGGCTGAGCCTGACTGGACAGTGACTCTGGTTACCTTGCGTGTACACAGCCTGATCTTCTCTAGTCCCAGTAGCAGGGTGAGGTCTCAACCCAGCTGTGGTGTCTCCCACTTTCTTTTGCAGTTTTCTCTATGATCCCAACAGCCAAGGGTACAAATACTACCGGCAAAAGCTGGAGGAGTTCCGGAAAGCCAAGGCGAGCTCCACTGGCTCCCTCCCTGTTTCTGCTCCCAACCCCAGCCTGCGGCGCAAGTCTACCCCCGAAGCCCTGTCAGGGGCTGTACCCCCTATCACTGCCTGCCCTACTCCAGTGGCCCCAGCGCCTGTTGTCAACCCCACTCCATCCATCCCTGGGAAACCCACCACCACAGCCACTGTGAAGAGGAAGCGGAAGAGCCGATGGGGCCCTGAAGAGGACAAAGTGGAGCTGCCACCCACCGAACTGGCACAGCGGGACATAGATGCCTCGCCTTCACCTCTGTCAGGTGGGTCACCTTTCTTATTGGCCTTAGAGGTCATTTCAGAGTATGGGTCACATTTTACTTCTTCCTGTAGCTTCGTACTCTGGGCTACTTGTGTGTAGACATCCATGCAACTGGAACTAGCCGTCAGTCTCCAGTGGGGATTGGATCTAGTACCCACAGAGCCACCAGTGCCTGTGACTATCCATGGCCCTTTATACAATTACATGCTCAGAGCCAGACTTGGTGGCATAGTCCTTTATCTCAGAAAGCTACATCAGGGTAATTGCAAGTTACAGGCCAGCCCTGTCTCAAAACATAGATGTGATGTACACACATGTCTATTCTGCTAGGTGTGAAATAGTCTCCTTGTGGTTCTTGCTTTGGGACAATGTTTTGAGATAGTCTCATATAACTAGGATACACAGAACCCTGAATCTCTTATCTCTTAGATGCTGGCATGGTGTGTACTACTATTCTTGCAAAGTGTAGTAAGTAGTACCTTGCTCCACAGTGTATGCATGGTAGGTGAGGAAATAGGATTAAGGTTTATAGAGGGCTGGGCATGGTGGCACACAGTTTAACCCCACCATTCAAAAGACAGGCAGGTGAATCTCTTGAGTTAGAGGCCAGCTCAGTCTACATAGTGAGATCCAGGACAGTCAGGGCTGCATAGTGAAGATTCCTCCCCAACAACAACAAAAATGTTCCTGAGGACAAATGATACATATACTTTTGGTACTGTCAAACCTGGGGCCTTCAGCATGCTGGGCTCCCCTGAGGTACAGCCCCAGCCTCTGAGTTTTCAAATGACAGGTGTGAACCACCATGACTAGTTTCCATTATTTTGGTTTGTTTACATTTGTTTACTTTTATGTGTTTTGGTGTTTTGTCTGCATGTGTGTTGGTATACTACATTATACATTATACCAGAGAGGCCAGAAGAAGGTACTGGGTCCTCTGGTACTGGAGTTATAGGTGATTGTGAGCTACCAAGTGGGTGCTGGGAATCAAACCCAGGTTCTCTGGAAAACTGGCCAATGCTCGTAACCACTGAGCCATCTCTACAGCCCTCCATCTCTATTGAGACAGGCTCTCATGTAACCAAAGCTGGTCTCAAGTTTTTACTGTGTGATCAAGACTGAGTGAACCTCTGATCCTCCTGCCTCCATTTTCCAGTGCTGGGATGGTGTATGGCCATTGTGGCTGGATTGGATTTCCTTGTGAGGCTGTCTTCTGTAGTCTAACATTATCTGGAGTTGGACTCGTTTCTCTTCTGTAACTTCAGTCTGGTTAGAACCTGTGTCATATGCACCATGTGACATAAGAAACGGCTGAAACAGGCATCTTTGTCCCAATCCTTGGTTTTGCAGGAAAGCTATCAAAAAAGCTATCTTTTGTTATGTATGTCTGTGTGTTCTCTAGATTGAGTCCTCTCCAGGATGCTGGGCAAGTCCACTGTCACCACTCTAGCCTCTGTTTTGTATAGGTGCTGTACCCATTGTTTAAAAGGCAATTTTTTAGCTGGGTGTGGTGGTAGTGCATGCCTGCAATACCAGCACTAGAGCAGGCAGAGACAAGCAGATCTCTGTGCATTTGAGGCTAGCTTAGTCTACAAAGCAAGTCCAAGACAGCCAGGGCTACTCAGATAAACCCTGTCTCTAAAAACAAAAACAAAAGAATCAAACAAACAAAAAGGCCATTTTCAGGGTTGAGGTATGCCCAGCAGTAAAAGCTTTCCTGTCAGTCATTGCAAGTCCTGGCTCTGTTCCCAGCTGCAGGTGTAAAAGTGGCACATTACCCCCTCTAAACATTACTGCAGGACTCCTCTTTCCATTTTACTGCTGTCAGGTTTTGTGTTTTGGAGGATGTGCGTATGTGTGTGCTTTACATGTATATCTGCACCATGTGCATGCCTGGTGCCTAGAAGAGAATGCCATCAGATCCCCTGTTACTGAGTTACATGTGGTTGTGAGCCACTATGTAGATGGTGGGAACTGGACACCACGTTCTCTGGAGAGCAGCCAGCAGCCTCTCATGCTGAGGCATTTCTCCAGCCCTGTATACTCTTGATGATGTTGTGAATCCGTGAGTCATGGTCTTACTTTGCAGCTTGGAAGTCATTGGTAGACCTTGAACTCAGAGATCAGTCTGCCTCTGCCTCCCAAGTGCTGGGATTAAAGGTGTGCACCACCATATGTGTGCCATGGCAGGAATGTGAAAGTCAGAGGATAACCTTATGGAGTTGGCACCCATTTTCCATCATGTTTTTCCTGGGGTTTGAACTTGCTGACAGTTTCTGTCACCTATTGATCCATCTCCAGCATGTGCTCAGAGACTCTTATATATATAGGTACATATATAATTGTCCCTTTGTCTGTGAGGAATGTCTCTTGGCCTGTTTTTACTTAACCCAGTGCCCTAGTGCCATACCAGGGCTCTAAGTTACTGTCTCCTGGCCATATTTGTTTCCATCCTGTCTGTGTGTGTCCGTGATTTGCAGTTAGCCTCTGTCCAGGGTCACAAGGATGGTCCTGTTCTCTGTCCTAGGCTTTGAAACACATGGCTTATGTTTTCATCATAGAAAGTTCAGGAAATACAAGACAAGGAGCTACCATAGCTACCACAGTCAATTTACACAGTCACCTGTGACCTTTCCTCCTCACAGCAGTTTCAGGGACAGCCAGCATGTCTCTTCTTTCCTGCCACAAGCTCACATGAATGTGGGGGTGGTGTTATGTCATCTGAGCTGATAGTCAATGGCTGAGGAACTTCTCCTACCATCTGGCTACTCCTCCTACTCACTAACACCCTATCTCCCAGTTGTTCACATTAACAAGGGGATGGCCTGTATCTTAGAGTTACTATTGTTATGATGAAACACCATGACCAAAAACAACTTGGGGGAAAAAGAATTCATTTGGCTTATGCTTCTACATCATTGTTCATCAGTGAAAGAAGTCAGGACAGGAACTCAAGCAAGTCAGGAACCTAGAGGCAGGAGCTGATGCAGAGGCCATGGAAGGGTGCTGCTTACTGGCTTGCTCAGCCTGCTTTCTTATAGAACCCAGGACCACCAACCCAGGAATAGCCCTACCCAGATGAACTGGGCCCAGTCACATCAATCACTAATCAAGAAAATACTCCACAGGCTTGCAAACAGCCTGATCGTACAGAGGCATTTTCTCAGTCAAGGTTTCTTCTTAAATAACTATAGCTTGTGTCAAATTGACATAAAGCCAGTACAGTCCCATGGGAAAGGCTGCTCTCCTGGATCCTCTGCTAGCCTGTGGTTGAGCATCCTGTCTAGCTCTGAGGGCCAATCTCTAGTCCCGGGGCCTTCTATTTCTAAGTCAAGGAGAAACTCCTGAACTCTTGATAGTGCCAGTTGAGGGCTAAGAAACAGCCTGTCACAGGAAATCGAGAGCCCTGATGATGAAGGCACCAAAGCTATGGTCCAGAGTAGCAGAACAGCCTTCAAACCATAAGTTGAGGTTCACATCCCAGTGGTTTGTGTTGTATTGTCTCTGTCTGGGAAGACTCACTGCCTGTTACTGCTGGTGTGGGTAAAAAAGAAGGGATTCCCTTTTTCTTAGCCTCATGGTTCCCTATACCTTTCTGTGCTCCTTCAAGCCCTCAAGAAAAGAAGGTCCCCTGGGAATCTAGGAGCTCAGTGTAGATTGTGTGCTTTTGTGAGAGAGAGTATGAGTGTGAATACATGTATGTGTGTATGCTGGTCAGACACTGCCCCCTGAGCCTCATCCATTCCTAGTGGGAATTTCTGAAGGGCAGTGCCCCAGCCCTAATGACTTGGGTAGACTCAGCCCTTTCTACCTTCCTAGAGGGATTTGTGTGTATGCAAGCATGTAGAAACCTGACTTTCCGTCCCAGAAGTGTTTGGTGGCTTCTGTCAACCAGATGGGCTCTCACAGCCTGTGGATCAGTAGAGCTCCAGCCAAGTTCTAGAGATAATGCTAAATTAAATATAAGTAGCTTTGAGGATAGCAGGGAGCTGAAGGAGCCACATGGCAGAGTCAATTGTCAGACCCAATCTAATGCATCTACACCAGATGGCATGTGTGTGGCTCATGGACATGCACAGTACTCAGCTCCTTCCTGTTGCTTTGCCAGGCCCCTGCCCTGTCATCATTAGCTGTGTGGTGCTGAGTGAGTACTCAGGGGCCAGGTTTCTGTGCTGGAATACGGGACCCTCTCTGGTTCCTAGTATCCACATCTGTCGCTAAGAGACTGTGAAGCTTTCCTAGAAAGGATCTCTTTCTAAAGAGGTAGACAGTGCACATGACAGCCTCCACCACAGTGGGGCCTCTCTTAAGTCTGCTATGGACTCTGCCTGGGGTGCTGCTGACACCAGATACCTGAAGCTGTGGCACAAGACTGTTACTTTTTTACAGTCCTGTCATCTGTTTTCTCCTTCTAGTTCAGGATCTCAAGGGGCTCGGCTACGAGAAGGGGAAACCAGTGGGCCTGGTGGGTGTCACAGAGCTGTCTGATGCACAAAAGAAGCAGCTGAAGGAGCAGCAGGAGGTAAGGCCACAGGCAGGGAACTCAGCTCTGCCCAAAATGAAGGACCACATGAATATCCATATATGAGTGCTGCCTAAGGAGTTCCTGACAGTCAAGTCCCCAGAACCAGGTTAGGGCAGTATCCAGGGCCCATTTGCCCTTCCCTAGCTCCCTCCAGTGTCTTGGTGTCCTATGCCCTGGGATCCTGATAATCTGAAGCATTGTTGTCTGATCTCAATAGGCAGGGGCCAGTTGGGCAGGTCAGTTGGGATCATAGCCCCAGACGCCCTAGTACCACCTTGCCGTAGGCCTGCAGCCGGACATCTGCTGCTGTCCTTGTTCTATGTCTAAGATATGTATGTGACAGGCTGCAGCTCTTGCCCTGCCCTGCTTATTTGGGCAAGGAGACATCCGCACTGAGTCTCTGGCTGTCCCCTGCACAGATGCAGCAGATGTATGACATGATTATGCAGCACAAGCGTGCCATGCAGGACATGCAGCTGCTGTGGGAGAAGGCACTGCAGCAACACCAGCATGGCTATGACAGTGATGAGGAGGTGGACAGCGAGCTGGGCACCTGGGAGCACCAGCTGCGACGCATGGAGATGGACAAGACAAGGGGTGTGTGGGGCATAAGGGGCGGGTGAACCCCACTCCCCTGCATCACCTGGCTGTGACACAGGGTGCAGAGGCTCTACCTCTCCCTTTCCTCATTGAGGGGTGTGAGCCTTCATAAGCAATCACTGGTCTCTGTGGGAAATACTGGGCAAGGCTGCAAATCTAGAACATGCACCATTGGTATCACCTCCTACTTCATCCCTCACCACCCATCTTTCCCTCTTCTCTGGGCAGAGTGGGCAGAGCAGCTAACACAGATGGGTCGGGGCAAGCACTTCATCGGTGACTTCCTGCCCCCTGACGAGCTGGAGAAGTTCATGGAGACCTTCAAGGCCCTGAAGGTGAGCCCTGGGTTCAGACCTAGGGAAGCTGACAGGAAGGCACCCAGCCTTCCCGTGCCGTGGCAGGCACTGACAGGTAGGGCATTAACAAATAGTGCAGTGTTTCCCAGCCATGGGGAAGTCATACCTCCAGAGCACAGGGGCTTTTTCTTTTTCCTTTTCAAGAAAGGGTCTTGCCATGCAGTCCTGACTGGTCTGAAACTTGCTGTGTAGAACAGGTTGGCCTTGATCTCTTGCCATCCTGTCTCTACCACCCGGTTGCAGGGAGGTACTGCCTTGCATGCAGCCCTCCTGTGTAGGCTCAAGAACCAATGAGCTACTGTGATATAAATTGGGTTCTCTTTGTATCCCATAGCCACATCTACTTAGCAGTCTTTGTGGCAGATTGTCCCCACGCTGTGTCTTTGGAACAAATTTCTCTAGAACATGAACTGTTAATAAACTGTTAATAAACTGCCAATAAACTGTTAATGTACCAAGGGGGCCATGCTAATGGTCACCTTGCTCCTTTTGATTTGATTGTCAGAAAGCTCAGCTCTTTGGAGACAGCAAGCAGAAGGATGAAGAGCTTGATCTATTTCAGTTGTAGAAACTAGTGGGTGGGACACATGGGTGACCCCAGGCTGACCTGAGGCGAACAGTAAGTGGGGTAGGCATTAAAGCCAGACCCAAGTATAGCTGCAGTCCTGTGGTTGCCAGCTTCCTCCCTTATGTTGCAGGAGGGCCGAGAGCCGGACTACTCAGAGTACAAGGAGTTCAAGCTGACAGTAGAAAACATTGGCTACCAGATGCTCATGAAGATGGGCTGGAAGGAGGGCGAGGGACTGGGCACCGAGGGCCAGGGCATCAAAAACCCAGTGAACAAGTGAGTGCTCCCTGGGGCTTGCAGGGAACACACAGATGGAGCAAGCCTTGAAGTTCCAGAAACTAGTGAGAACTGTCCCAAGTGTGAAGCTTTGTTTCTACACTGCTGCATGACCTTAAGGCTGGCCTCTGACCTCGTTCTGGGTTAATTAAGGACCACTGCCAGCGTTCCTGAGCCCTACCACCCATCCCCACCCCAGTACCCTGTAGCCCTTTTCTATCTGTGCCATCCTGGGCCCTATTCTTGACCACTGGCTTTCCACAGGGGTGCCACCACAGTAGATGGAGCTGGCTTTGGCATTGACCGGCCGGCTGAGCTCTCCAAGGAGGATGATGAGTATGAGGCCTTCCGCAAGAGGATGATGCTGGCCTACCGCTTCCGGCCCAACCCTCTGGTGTGTGCCTCCCTGACTCCCTGCTGGTGGTGGGGAGGAGACAACAATGTCCCGCTTCCAGCCCTCAAAAGTTGTCAGCTCTGCTGCTTGGAAGGTTCTGGAGGAAGAACCTACAGTTTTCCACTAACATTATCACTCTTGATCTTTTTGGCCTTCCACAGAACAACCCCAGACGGCCCTACTACTGAATATTCTGGAAACATAAATTCTACTTTCAGATCGGCCATCCTTAGACTGTGGAGTGTTCTGGCATCCGTCTCTACCCATCCTGTGTCACAAGTGTTGTGCTGTGTATTAAAGTCCCAGTGCTCACCTGCCTAGCATTCTGCCCTTGCTATTACCAGAAACCCCTTTTGTCCCTCCTCTGGTCCCTGTGAGGCTCGTCATTGAGTTCAGAGTAACTGGAGGCTAGCCAATTGGTGCGGACTTTACCCCAGGCAGGGAAAAAAGGGGCCTCCAAACACTTCATGATATGTGCATGGGCTGTGTGTCCTGGGTTGAGGGTGGGGCCTCTCTGGAGGCAGACACCTGGGAGAGGCGCTCTCTCATACCAGAAACCAGCAGTGGGTAGAGATGCCAGCTGCCAAGGCTGACCTGCGTGGTAGACATCTTAACATGGAAGCTCGACACATGCTTTGCCATTCCCTCCTCATGCACATACAAAAAAAATTAATTTTAAAAATAGCCAGCCAAGGTAGTGTACTCGTTTAATCCCAGCACTCAGGAGGCAGAGGCAGATGGATCTTTTGAGTTCAAAGCCAGGCTGCTCACCAAAGACTGTTAAACAAAAAAAACTGAGTTGGAGCAGTGACTCACTGCCTGTTCCCGCAGAAAGTCCAGATCCCAGCGCTCACACGGTGGGTTACAGCCATCCTTAACTCCAGTTTTAGGGGAGTAGATGTCCTCTTCTAGCCTCCTTGCACACTACATACACATGAGAAAAGACGCGGCGAAACACCCACATACATAAAATGTTTTTAAACATCCCTGGGGCTAGGAAGAAGGCTTAGTGGTTAGCATCTGCTGCACGGTCATGAGGTTAAGAGTGTAGATCGCAGAACACAACAACCTGATGCTCCAAGCACACCTGTAACCTCAGCTCCTGTCTCTGTGAGACGCTGTTTCAAAAGAACGAGGAGAATGATAAATCAGGACTCCCCACAGTCTTCCTCCTCTGGTCTTTACGCCCCTACTGACATACAATCCATTTCCCCAAGTTCAGCTACACAGGTGAATGGTGCATGAGGTGGAGCTAATAACTGGGTGGAGGAAGGGGCGTGGTCACAGCCGGCGGGGAAAGGGCTGAGAAGCGGGAAGAGGTGTGGCCATCGCCTTACAGTTGCTGAGGACCGAGAAGGGAAGCTTGTGGGCGGAGTCTCGAGGGGGCCGGGCCCTGCAGACTAGCCAGGAATCCTATCGTAGGTAAGGGTGGCCGCCCGGCCCGCGCGGGACGACCTTTGCGCGGGGCAGGTCCCTGGCAACCTAGAGCTCAGACGCGCTGAGGTCGCCGAGCCAAGCGTCTCGGAGGTCGGGGCGCTGCTGCCATGGACATCCCTCCGCTAGCTGGCAAGACTGCGGCGTTGTCTCTCGGCGCCCTGCCAGTGTCCTACGCGCTCAACCAAGTCTCAGCGTTCTCACAGTGCGTCTCATCCGTGAGGACCACTGGGCTGGAGAGAGGTTGAGGGGTGGCCGGGCCAGGGGGTCGAAGCTGGGCCTGGGGGACGCCTATGCAAGCAGAAATCCCTCTCTGGCCGCACTGAGTCAGGAGGATGCTGTCGTAGGCTTCTGGGAAAAGGTGATGTGGAGCCATAGTGGGTTGGGGCGTTTACTGGTATTCCAGGGATGCACCCGGCTCAGGTTCCAAAGTCGCCCAGGGTCAAAGTATTATCCTAGTGAAAGCCCTACCGGCCCAGCTCCCCTGGCACGCTTGTCCTGTTCCACTGCCTGTCTCAGGCCTAGAGTAACTTCCCCTTACACGAAATGACCACCCTGTCCCTGTCTTCTCTCTCTAGATAGACCCTGGAAGTCCAACAAGCCCCTCAATCCAATACTCAGCTGATCCAAACAGTAGGACAGAGGGGGCTTTAGCCGTAGGTCAGGCTCCCTGATGCCAGTACCTGTCTCCTGGGGATCTGAGTGATCAAGTGCCCTCTGGGAGCCTCTGTCCCTTCATCCGTCTAACTCTCACTATAGTTGTGGGTGAGGATCACAGCTCTGTGCAATGTCAAGATTAGTGTTCTTGGCTTTGCTAGTTAGGTGAAATCAAGCTGGGTTCATGAATTGTGGGCCTGGGTAGTGTAGGAGAATTGAACAAAACCACGCTGTGTGGCGCTGAGCGAGTAGATTTTCCACTCTGGGTTTTGGTTTGTTTGTCCAGCTGTGTTAAGTGAAGCCCAGAGATCTGGCTTCTGTTATCTATGCAACTAGCTTAACTGTCTTATCAGATTGGTGAGGTAGATCTGGGCAAGGATAGGGTGGAACAGTTGGAGGCATTTGGACTTTAGTTTGGGAGGAACTGGGATCCTCAGGGAATACAGGAGACCCTCCCCATCAGGGCCTGGTCACATGAGGAGTGAGCCTCAATGACTGACCAGACAAATCCAAATGAATGGGTATCAGCTAATGATGGAATTATTGGAACTAACAGAAAGGGGTCGGGAAATCGGGGAAGGCTTCTAGGGGAACAATATGGATGGGCCTTGAAGGATGAGTAGAAGTTTGCCAAATAGAACTCCTAAGCAACAAGTCGCTAGTAGGGAAGGCAGTTTTCATTCTCATTTGCTGATACTTTCTGAATTATTCCTCTAAGAGGTCTTGCCTAAGCATGGCCTCCCTTCCTCAGGACCCTGTGTGTGATGTTGGTGAGTGCATTGATCTTGGGTCTGCTCTTCATGACCATCTACAGCCTATCTCATGGGGAAATCACCTATGACCCTCTCTATGCTGGTGAGTCACTGGGAGGTGGTGGGGAGCAGGGCTGTATGGGCAAAGGCCTCTCCATCTAGACTTGGGGCGAACTAAGGACCTCCATTAGTCTTTAAGAGATTCCCATTAACCTGTGGAACTCAGAGGGCCTGGAACAACATAAGACTGGAAAGCCTCAAAGGACCCCTTCTCCTCTTTCAGAGTTGGAACTCCAGAGAGAAGTAATTATGTCTCCTCCATCAGAATAGGCCCAACCCAGCATTAATATAGCCCAAGCTGACCTTGTATGCTGGTCTTCCTGCCTCTGAGTGCCAATTGCTGGGATAAGAATGGCAGTTTATCCAGCTTATGTATGGCCTTGTCACTGTGCTCTGGATCTGATGTTGCAAGCCCAATTATAAGCTCAACTAAAAGCCAGGTGTGGTGCTGTGGGCCTGTAAACCGAGCACTTGGGAAGCTACAGCAGGAGGATTGCTATTTGTTCAAGGGCAGCCTGGGCTACAGAACCTGTGTCAAAAGAACAGAACCTGAGATTGCCCAGGTCCAACTGTCATTGTGTTGGCTTTAGCCACACCATACTTGGGCCTAGCTCTGCCCATGTCAACCCCACTCACCTATTCAGTCCCATGCTCTCTCTCCAGTCTTTGTGATCTTCTCTTTCACCTCTGTGGTGGACCTTGTCATTGCACTCCAGGAAGATGGCATCCTGATGGGATTCATGGATTTCTACACCAAGGAGGTAGGTGTAGGGTGGCTGGGCATGGTCCTTGTCTCAGCACGCATGCTCCTGAGCCCCACTGCTGCCCACAGGGCGAGCCCTACCTGCGCACAGCACATGGCATCTTCATCTGCTACTGGGATGGTACTGTACACTACTTGCTCTATCTGGCCATGGCCGGTGCCATCTGCAAAAGGTGAGGGGGACACGGAAGCCTAGAAACCCAGGAGGAAGTTGATTCCTGAAGTGGGTTCCGGGTCACTGGGGAGCCGGAAATGTTTGAAAAAGGGCTATGATCACCCAGGGATGCCTAGCAGATGTTTCCAGAGCCTGCCAACGGGTATGGTTGGCAGGAGACCACATCTTCTAGACCGCTGGTACCATTCCCAGTGCTTGTTGTCCCTGTATGAGGTGCCATCCTTGCACATTCTGAGCATGCTTAGATCTACATTCCATCCTGGCTGCCAAACATGAAATAAATAAATAGCCCAACAGGGACCCAAAGGCAGCCTCTGGGCTCTAGCAGGGGTTGAGATTGAGGGTTAGTGGCCCACAGTTTTTCCCCTTCACTTCCCAGGAAAAGGTACCGGAATCTTGGGCTCTACTGGCTAGGGTCCTTCGCCATGAGCCTCCTGGTGTTCCTCCCGGGAAACATCCTTGGTAAGGATACAGATTCTGAGACTCCACATGTCTGTAGACCCAACAGCCCTGTGCCTTAGCCAACAATCAAGATACCCACCTCTCCCTTTCCACATGGAAATAAAAGAGAGATGACATTAATTCTGTTGCTCTCCAGGCTCCTGGCCCATGATGTTGGGGGTTTTCCAGAATGCTCTTCACACAGGAAGGGAGTTTTAGAGTGGCTTTAGTGAAATCTTGTTAAGTAGGTCTTTGGAGATAGGGTGGAGATGATAAGACCCAGGTTGAAAGGGATCAGAAATCGCTGAGCGAAGGGGATATCATCCAAGATGGAAAGCACAGACATACATATTCAGAGGGTAAATTAAGGCAGGCCGGAGAAGGAGAATGCTGGGAAGACACGGAGGGTAGGAGAGCTTGAGCAATGATAGTGTAAGGCAAAATGATGCCCTTGCCAAGGTGAGGCTCTTGCGTGGCCCAGTTGCTATTAGGAGCTTCTTTGCCAGTCACATGATCTCCCCACCCTGGCAGGTAAATACAGTTCAGAGATCAGACCTGCCTTCTTCCTTGCCATCCTTTACATGCTGGTTCCATGCTGGGCTGGTGTGAGGATCTTCAACCAGTCCTGTGCACCAACCTCCTATACCCTCGACATGGTGAGTGCCCCTGCCAGCACCTGCCTGTGAATGGCTTTGGATCAAAGGCTGTGTGTCAAGCTAGGTATGGTGGCCCATGCCTATCATCTGAGCACTGGGGACACTGAGGCAGGATTGCCATGAGTTTAATTCTAACTTGGATTTTATGGTAAGATTGTCTCAAAGCTCCGAAGACTCAAATATGGCTTGGCAGGAGAACACTGGCCTAGAATTCCCCAGT
Source organism: Psammomys obesus (assembly GCF_907164565.1). Classification (NCBI taxonomy): domain Eukaryota; kingdom Metazoa; phylum Chordata; class Mammalia; order Rodentia; family Muridae; genus Psammomys; species Psammomys obesus. The sequence continues at coordinate 1,092,762 of NW_026594377.1, read as the reverse complement.
AGGGGCTCAGGGGTAGAACACTTACTCAGCCTATACAAGACCTAGCCTCAATCCTCAACTCATGTCTAAATGACTGAATTCTTAGGAGAGCCTCCTTGGTTCTCAGAAGATTGAGAGAAACATTTGTTGAGCATTCTGCTGGATTCCAGACCTCTCTGGCTAGCTGACTTTTTCACATGGGGCAGGTACAGGAGGAACAGAAGAAACGCCTCCTACAGCGCCCAGCTGACCTGACCCTCATCATATACCTCATCCTTGCTGCATTGTTCACCCTCTTCCGGGGCCTGGTGAGTCTGCCTTGGTTGGGCACCGCACCCCTTCACTTCCAGTCTCCCTGTTCAGCCTGCTTCTCCCAAATTTACTTTTTATTCGTTGCCAAAAGGACAGTGTTCTTCTGTCTGATCACCCAAGAAAGTTCATTAAGTCTGACCCAAATGTTTCATGAGAAACACCTATTCCCTGTAGCCTCTTGTCTATAATTTTATTGTAGACCCCAAGCCAAAGGGGGAGAACTAGGGAGGGCTAAGCAGGACCAGGGTGATTATTGTTGGTTTGGCTTGAGAGCCAGAGTGGGAAGGTGCCTTTGTGACAGGGATGTGTCACAGGGATGGTGATTTTCTGTGTCTTAGGTGGTACTTGACTGTCCCGCAGATGCCTGTTTCATCTATATTTACCAATATGAGCCATACCTGCGGGACCCTGTGGCCTACCCAAAGTTGCAGGTGAGAGGACAGGTGGGAGGAGAGGACCATGGTCCTGCCCCAGCTTCTCTGAAGCAGTTGCCTGAAGCCCATGCCAGCCAGGCAGATGCGCAAGCAGACTTCAGGTACCGTGGAATCCAGGTGCTCAAGGACACACCCCAGAACCACTCCAGGGGTTCATCCATCCTCTTGGCTACCCTAAGATTTAAGAACATGTTTCATTCAGGCTCGTATTAGCCCAGCCTGAATGACATGCCCCTGTCAATCATATTAGCCTTGGAAATAGGGTGTTCTAACTTGCTGGGCCAGAGTCCTTTACTGTCTCTGCAGCTGAGTGCACACTTGCTGTGTGTGATAGGAGAGTACCTACCCTGTGTCCTCATAGGCTGTGGTCTCCCCTAGATGCTGATGTATTTGTTCTATGCTCTGCCTTTCTACTGCCTGGCTGCCTATGCCCTCATCTTCCCCGGCTGCTCCTGGCTGCCAGACTGGGCCTTGGTATTCGCTGGAGCCATTGGCCAGGTAGGGGTAGTGATGATGGACCCCAGGCCCATTGCCCCAGAATTCCCTCGGCTCGGGGAGATGGCCAGATATACAGATAGTGCTAAGCTTAGTCAGAGTTGGAGAGAATCATCATAGGATATGGCTCAGTGGCACAGGGCTGGCCCAGTGCGTGCAGAGACCTAGCTTCCATTCCCCAGCACTGGGAAACAAAAACAAAAAACAAACAGAACCTCGATGGGAAGGAGACCCAGGAGTTGAGAGAGATCTTAGAGTGGAACGATTGAAACCCATGAAGATAAAGGCAGGGAAGGCCATCCATGAATGGGGACAGCACAGGAAGACAGCAAAGAGGGTATCAAGGGAGAGAGACAAGAGAAATTGGAGCCGGGCGTTGACGATTATGAACTCTAGGTTCTGGGCATTTGAGAGAAGGTGGGGAGCCCCGGGAGGGGTTTGAGCAGTAGAGGGCTCAGAGCTATTTCTGGTTTCCCGGGAGGAAGAGAAAAAAGCCTTGACCCAGCCACGGCAAGGGGACCGAGGAAGGAATCTTCATCGATAACAGTTGTGAGGAGGAAGAGTGGGACCAGGTCAGAGGCAGGGAAGTTAGAGCTAAACAGTGTCCGGGAGGGCAGTGGCCGGAGGGGGCAGTCTGACCTGTGTCCCTTCTTTCTGCACCCGCGCCAGGCACAGTTCTCACATATGGGTGCTTCCATGCACCTGCGCACACCCTTCACCTACCGCGTGCCGGAGGACACCTGGGCCGTCTTTCTTCTGAGCAACCTGCTGTATGCGCTGGGGCCCCACCTGCTGGCTTTCCGCTGCCTGTGGCGGCCAGCCTTCTTCATGCCCACACTGCCCTTGGCGCCCCAGGGCCAAGACAAGAAGCAGCAGTGAGCATGTGCACCTCTCTGCTAAGAGCTCAACCTGTACAGCCTGCCTTGTCCTCCAAGGGTGGAGTGGACCTTTAAAGCTGGATAGACATCTGGAGAAGTTGCAATCCATGCCATGAAGGAGTGTGGGAGACCCACGACAAGGTGTCTCTCCTGCGATTTACCCATCACCTCCCCCATCCTTCTAATAAAAGCCCTTTTTGTGCCTAGGACATCACTGATTGTTTCAGGGAGCTGTAGCAAAGGATCATCTACTTGCACCCCGAAATGGGATAGCAGGGTGCTTACAGCCACTGTGGCTGCCCGGAAGCAGAGGGGCCAGGACTCTCAAAGTCAGCCTCTCAGTGGGTACAAAACTCCATGTTCCAGCTGGGAAAACTGAGGCTCAGAAGGACTGAGACATGCAGCGGTCACACTGGGAAGAAGCATAGCACAGAATGGGCTGTGGGTGCAGCTCAGTCACCCACAGAGTGCCTGCTGGCCGTTCATCAGGGCCCTGGTTTGCTCCCAATACCTCATGTGCAGTGGGACACACCTGTTGTCCTGGCACTGGGGAGGTGGAGGCAGGAGGACCAAGGGTCAGGGTGTTTGGCCACATAGCAAAGTGGAGACCAGCTGGACTATGTTCTCATCCCTCCACACAGGGGCCATATGTCAGTCAGTAAAGTGCATGAAGAGCTGAGTTCATGGGCCCAACACCCAGGTAAAAGCCAGCGATTGTGGGGACAAATCTGTAACCCAGCCCTGGGGCAAGGGTGGGGAGAGGGATCCCCAGAGCTCACTGGCCAGCCAGCCACAGGTTCAGTGACATACCTTAACCCAAATCAGAGAGAAGCTGGGAGTGGTGGTGCATGCCTTTAATCCCAATGCTCAGGAAGCAGAGGCCAGCCTAGTTTACATAGTGAGCTCCAGGCTAGTCAAGGTTGTCTCAAAAAACAGAGAAAAGGCTGAGAGCTAGTGAGGAAGATACCTAATGCTGACCTCTGACCTACACACACCTGTACATTCACACACAAGTGCAATACAAACACTTACCACACACAAAGAGGGGAGAGAGAGAGAGAGAGAAGAGCATAACTAATCAAATAGTGAAGTTTCTAGGCATCTGGAGAATGCCATGCAGGCTGCTGCCCTGGGCTTGCACATTCTCTGAGACTGCAGGAAGTGAAGGTTCTAACTGAGCCGAAGCCTATCTTGGCTCACTTTCCAGAGCTGCTGAGGCTAACTAGGCAGGAAAGCGCTGGAAAAGGATTCTCTAGTTCTGTTTTTTAGACTGGAAATTGTGTGAGGAGTGGAATTGAAGGATGAAGAGGGCACAGTGCCCCCGGCAGGATCCAGTGTCTTCCTGGCTTCTAGCGGGAACACAGCCACCACGGCAGACTGCCTAGCCTGGAGATGCATGCGGGCTGAGTGAGCACAGGGCTCCCTGGGTGCCAAGGACAAGTGGAACTGAGACCTGTGGGTCCCTATGCTGGAGCCTAGGTTTCCAGGGTGCTTGCCCAGTGAGCAGATGGGTAAACCCAAGCCCCTGCAGCCAAGCCAGTGTGTTCCTACCAGTGCAGGGGAATCATTCTATCATTCTAGAAAATTGATACAGCATCTGGTCATGGAGCCCAGGCTAGCCTCAAACTTGCTGGCCTTCTGCTTTAAGGCACAGTGCTAGGAGCCTGTGCCTCCATGCCTGGCTTTCCTAGTTGTTGTTGTTGTTTTTTTTTTAAAACAAAACAAAACAAAACAAAACAAAACCCAAGATCTTTGTGTAGCCCTGGCTGCTCTGAAGCTCGCTCTGTAGAAGACAAGGTCTTATGTAGCCCAGGCAGGCCTTAAATTCCCAATGTAGCCAAGGTAACTAACTTACCTCCCTCAGTTTTTAAAAATATTTATTTATTTATTTATTTTACAATGTTGTCTGCATGTATACCTGCACGCCAGAAGAGGGCACAAGATCTCATTATAGATGGTTGGGAGTCATGATGTGGCTGCTGGGAATTGAACTCATGACCACTGGAAGCGCAGTCAGTGTTCTTAACCTCTGAGCCATCTCTCTAGCTATTTACTTTTTAATTTTATGTGCATTAGGGTGAAGATGTCAGGTCTCTTGGAACTGGAGTTACAGACAGTTGTGATCTGCTATGTGGGTGCTGGGAATTGAACCAGGGTCCTTTGGAAGAGCAGACAGTGCTTTTAACCACTGAGCCATCTCTCTAGCCCTCTCCCTTCCCCTAGTTTGTTTTTTTGAGACAAGTTCTCTCATTATGTAGCTCTGGTTGTCCTGGAACTTGCTTTGTAGATCAGGCTGGCCTCAAACTCACAGAGATCAGCTTGTGTCTGCCTTCAGAAATGTTGGGATTAAAGGTGTACACCACCACGAAAGCAGCAAATGTGTAGCCCAGGCTGGCTTCTAGCTCATGATCCCTCTGCTCCTCTTGTCTGTTTAGCATGTCTCACCAACATGCACAGCCACAGCTGGCTGTACTTTGAACTTCTGACTCTGCTTCAGCCTCCCTGCTGCTGAGGGGAAAGGTAGGCGCCACTACCCTGTCTTTTTTTTTTTTTTTTTTTAATACATTATTCTGCCTGCAAGTGTGCCTGCACGCCAGAAGAGGGCACCAGATGCCAGTAGACATGGTTATGGGCCATCATGTGGTTGCTGGGAATTGAACGCAGGACCTTTGGAAGAACAGACAGCTCTCAAACTCTGAGCCATCTATCCTTGTTTTAAGAGGCCCTGGGGAACTCTCCTCCAGCCAAGGCTCAGTTCCAGCCTCCGGCTGATCCATGGCCTGGGTATAGGCCAGGCTAGGTTCAGGCATGCTGTACACCTCCCTCAGCCTTTTAGTGCCGAGATTACAGACTGTGGCTCCAACCCTGCATCCTTCTTCCCTTTGTGCCTTCTCATCCTGGGCTGGTCTAGAGCGCCATACCAAGCAGAATATGACTTTAAACTGATGAACAACCGTGAGTCACCACCATAAAACGAAGCGCGAGTCGAGGCGGCAGGGAGGCTGGTGCACTGGCTTGGCCAACCAGCCTCAGTTCACCCGTCTGCTCACTGCGTGGCTACCTGGGACTCCTCGGCTGCAGGACGCCTGTCATTACTGGCGTGGAGTGCCAACTCGGGCCTCTGCGACTCCTCCGCTGGCCAAGGTATCGGAAAGGGTGCAGTGGGTCACTGTCGTCGTGCAGCAGCTAAGCAGTGCGGTGCGCACGCGCGGCCCGTTCGCTACCCTACGCGCCCTCCTCCCCTTGCAGGCAGACGCCGGGATTGCAGTAGCCCGCGGGAACTGCGGGCTAGATCGCTGTGCGCGTGCGCAGTCGGGAAGCGCACCGGCCGCTCGGCGGGGGCCACGACCAGGATGGTGAGTGTGGTGCTGGCACTGGGTTCCCGAATCTCCCATTTGTCTGTCCGTCTCCTCTCTGCCTCTCTCCTTCCTCTCCTCTCTTCCTCTTGCCTCTTCTTTTCTTTTTCTTTGGCACTTCCCCCTTCTCGGCCCCTGCAGCGTCCCCCCCGTTGTTTTGGAGGGGTGGGGGAGGAGAGTGCTCACTTAGTCCTTTCCCTGTCTCTTCATACCAGTCTCTCCTTCCTCTACCTCTGTCGTTCTCTGCATCTCCGATTCTGCATCTCTGTCTCTGTGTCTCGTCTCTCCGTCTCGTCTGTGTCTCTGCGTCTTGTCTCTGGGTCTTCATGTGTCCCTCGCACAGTCTCTCCTGGACTGGCCAGTAGCCCGCTGTCCCCAGCCCCCGCTCAGGCTGCCGGGTTGCTGCAGTCTCCTGGCGCGCAGATAACCTTGCGGCCGGTGCTCGCGGCTGCGCCCCGTGCGTGCGCTCCCGCGGCGGGGGCGGGGACTTAGGGAGAGCCGAGGGCAGTCTCCCGAGCCCCGGGGCAGCTTCGCGGACCCCGTCGGCGGGGACCCCTTTGGGGAGGGCAGGCGGAGCTAGGGGTGGTCGAAGCAGCACGGCGGGACGCAGGTCCTGTGTCCGCAGGCGTGTGCTCCGGCGGCCGTCGGTCCCCGCGCGCTCTGGGCTGTCGCCTGGGGGCTCCTGCTGCTGGTCCCCTCGCCCGCCGGCGCGCAGCGGGGCAGGAAGAAAGTCGTGCACGTGCTGGGTGAGTCTCGTTCGCTGGTGGCCCTCCCTCCTCTCCCCCAACACACAGGCGGTGGCGACGGGGGTGGGCTGGGGTGGCGGATTGCGGTGGTCCCTAACTCGGGGTCCTCGGAGCTCCTTTCCCATCGCAGGCCTACGCCCCCCTCAGGGCCCTTCCCGCTGACCTTTGACCCCTGCTTGGTCGCCCCGCAGAGGGCGACTCGGGCTCGGTGGTGGTGCAGACGGCGCCCGGGCAGGTGGTGAGCCACCGCGGCGGCACCATCGTGCTACCCTGCCGTTACCACTACGAGGCGGCTGCCCACGGCCACGATGGCGTCCGCCTCAAGTGGACGAAGGTGGTGGACCCCTTAGCTTTCGTCGATGTCTTCGTGGCTCTGGGTCCTCAGCAACGAGCCTTCGGTGCCTACCGAGGGCGGGCCGAGCTGCAGAAAGACGGGCCGGGGGACGCCTCCCTGGTCCTCCGAAACGTCACCCTGCAGGACTACGGGCGCTACGAATGCGAGGTCACCAATGAGCTGGAGGATGACGCCGGCATGGTCAAGCTGGATCTGGAAGGTGACCGCAGCATGAGCAGAGAGAAAGGGGACAATGCGGGACAAGCAGAATTAATGCGGCACCGTAGAGATTTCGCTGGGCAGGAGGATAATAGTTCATTGAAAAAGTTTATTACAGCTTTAATTTATACGTATGTATGTATGTGACTATATGCCAAGTACACACATGTGGTCGAGGCCAGAGAGGCCTCCGATCCCCGGAGCTGGAGTTACAGGTGTTTGTGAGCTTCCTGATATTGGTGTCTTGGGAACAGAACGCTCAGAGGCTGGAACACAAGCAAGAGCCCCACCCCCACCCCGAGTGCCTCTTTTTTATTCCTTCCGTTCTAGATAAGGTATCATTATGTAGCCCTGGCTGTCCTGGAACCCACTATGTAGACCAGGCTGGCCCTGAATTTACAGAGGTCCGCCTGACTCACAAGTGAAGGGGTCCAAGGCAAGGGCCACTGTCCCTGGCCTGAAGAAGGTGTGTTTGTTTGTTTGTGTTTGTTTTAACTGAGCCATCTCTCCAGCCACAGCTTTATGATTAAGACAGGGTTTATTTAGTGAAGCATGGGTTGGCTTTGAACTCATGATCTTTAAAGAAAAAACTATTGAATTTGTAGTGTGTGAGAGAGAGGGAGATGCACCTGCTGTAGTGCTTTCATGGAGGTCACAAGCAGCTTGCAGAGCGGGTTCTGTACCAAGTGGGTCCTGGAAGAGAACTCAGCTTGTCAGGCTTCATGGCAAATGCTCTTACCTTCCAAGCCATTTCATTGGCCTCTCTGAACATCTTAACAATGGCAAATAATAGCTGTCTTCATTAGATTGCTTTCTGTTTGCCAGCCACTTCGCTGAAAGGCTCTCTGGAGTTTCTCATTTAATTTCCCCAAATCCCCAAGGTAGACAGCTATTAACCTGGAGATGAGCTCTGTCTCAAGGAAGCTATGACGCTGCCCTGGGAATCTGTAAGTGAGGGAAGTGGCCGAGATTTCACATCCTGTCCACCAAAGTTCTAGGTCTTCACCCTGGGTGGAGTTTGTATCCTGTCCTGGGATTGCTGAAAGCAAGAGGTTAAGCCCAAGCCCTGACCTTTTTTAATAATTTATTTGTTTTTATGTCCATGGCTGTTTTGACTGTACATATGTCTATAGGACGGTGTTGGATCTCATGGACCAGGAGTTATAGACAGTTGTGAGCTGCCATGTGGGTGCTGGGAATTGAACCCAGGTCCTCCTGAAGAGCAACTAGTTCTCTTAACTACTGAGCCATCACTGTCCTTAGGCACTGAAATGTCCCAGAGCTGGGCTGATTGCGTTTAGGGAGAAATCAGTTCAGACTGAAGTTGGAACTGAAGCACTTTAAATAATACTGGCAAATCAAAGGGCTCAACACCCTGCCCAACCCTTTCAGGGGCCAGCATGCAGGAGTCCTGCGCTAGGAACAGGCTTTTCCAGTACCACGGTCACTTTAGGAAGGATTCTGTTCTAGTGCATTGGGACCAAAGACGATTAAGAGATGAGTTTTGACAGCCAGATGCAGTGGTGCACGCCTGTAATCTCAGAGGCAGGTGGGTTCTCTGTGAGTTCGAGGCCAGCCTGGTCTACAAAGCAAATCAGGGTCAGCCAAGGCTACACAGAGAAACCCTGTCTCAAAAAACAAACAAACAAACAAGAACAACAACACAGTTGGGTTTTGAAGGATGAATAAGAGGCAGGTGAAGAACAGAAAGAACATGAGCAAGGAAGGGTCTGTGACCGCAGAAGAGAAGTCCCAAGTTTAATTCAGAGGACCTATAATGGGTGTGAGCTGGCCAGAGGTGCGGCCAGTTCTGAAGGCCAGAGAGAAGAATGAATTAGGTTCTGGTTCATGTAAGGTGCATGAGAATCCGGGAGGAAGGGCACCCTAACAAACTCCTGTTCGTTTTTATCCAGGCGTGGTCTTCCCTTATCATCCGCGCGGAGGCCGCTACAAAATGACTTTCGTGGAAGCGCAGCGCGCCTGCGCCGAGCAGGACGGCATTCTGGCGTCCGCGGAGCAGCTGCACGCGGCCTGGCGCGATGGCCTGGACTGGTGCAATGCGGGGTGGCTACGCGATGGCTCTGTGCAGTACCCAGTGAGCCAGGCCCGGGAGCCCTGTGGCGGAGCTGGGAGCCCTGGGGCCGGCGGCGGCCTCAACGGGGGTGTGCGCAACTACGGATATCGTCACAACGCTGAGGAGCGCTACGATGCCTTCTGCTTCACGTCCAACCTCCCAGGTGGGTTAAGCTTTTCCCCGTGAAGAAGGTGTCCAGAAGAGGGGATCTCTAGAAGGAGGTCCGCCCCAGGTCCAATGCCCCGCCCTCGGGGGAACCCTACCCCAAGCGCACTAAGTGCACCCTTCGAGGAAGACTGGCCCTAACCGCCTATCTCTAGGGCCCACTTCAGAGACAAGAGCTTAGGCCCAATCTTCTAGGGCATAGGCTCCTCTCTTGAGGGAAGACTCCCTCCCAATAGGCTCTGTCCCAAGGACAACGGCTCATTTCGAGTGCATGAGCCCCGCCTCCTAGAGAAGGCCAGTCCGGAATGCATAGGGCCGTTTGGAGGTTGGTGGTTGAGGTCCGTTTCAAGACCCTCTCCCCCAAAACACAGATCCTAAAGACACGGGCTCAGTCCACTGGCGGAAACTTTCCAAAATAGACGTCCCGCTCCAAGCAGGTGGCCTGCACAATGGGCGGAGATCTCCCTGGTGTGCATAGACCCTGCCTCCAAGAGTATGGGCCCCACCCCTAAGTGAGCAGGCTCCGCGCCCTCCTCCTGGCCCTGAGTTACTAGAAAGGCGGCTTACCAGGGCTGCCACAGGGGGCAGTGTATTGCCACATGGCACCGGCATCGCACTGGAAGAAGCGGAGGTCCCAGATTGCAGGGGATGGGATGGACCGGGAGCTGGAAGCCCCGGGCTGCAGGAGCTCGGCGGGCCCATCCCGGCCCCTACTGACACGCTCCTGGGTCCCGCAGGCCGCGTGTTCTTCCTGAAGCCGCTGCGGCCGGTGGCCTTGGCAGGGGCGGCGCGCGCGTGCGCGGCGCGGGGTGCGACGGTGGCCAAGGTCGGGCAGCTGTTCGCTGCGTGGAAGCTCCAGCTGTTGGACCGCTGCACGGCAGGCTGGCTGGCGGATGGCAGCGCGCGCTACCCCATCGTGAATCCGCGAACTCGCTGCGGGGGCCCTCGGCCTGGCGTGCGTAGCCTCGGTTTCCCCGACGCTTCCCGACGCCTCTTCGGTGTCTACTGCTACCGTGCTCCGGGCGCCCCAGACCCAGCTCCAGGCGGCTGGGGCTGGGGCTGGGCGGGCGGAGGAGGCTGGGCCGGAGGATCCAGGGACCCGGCTGCCTGGACCCCGCTGCGTGTCTAGGACCGGGAGGATGCGTTTGTATGTTGGGAGCTGATCCAGTGGCCCACACAATCCCTGGATACAGACCACTTCTCGAAGATCCCTTGGACACGTGACATACCTGTGCAGTGCGCTGCAGGCTGACCCAGCTACCTGTGGTCTTTGGACACTGGACACACCTCCTAAGATTTCCTGGGTGTGTGATGCACCCTGTGGTGACCAGCAGGCTGACCCACCTGTTGTGAGCTTTGGTCGTTGACTATGCCGCCCTCTGAAGTTCCCTGATAGTGGCCAAGCCCACTTCTTTGGATAGTGGATGTCCAATCTCCCAGACTTTGTCTAGAAGGGCCACGCTCTCCCCCAACCCCCAGGATCCCAGTAGATCAGCAGGACCCAGTTTCCTAGAGAGGAGCCACCCTTCTGTGGCCTCCTGGAAAACAGGTGGACACCCCCTCAGTCACCTGGAGGCTGGACCCCCAGGATTAACTGGCCACACAAACCCTCTGTATCTCCGGGGAGCTGGAAAGCTGGTCTTGGATAGTCAGCTGTCTACTGACGTCTCCCATCATCTGGTGAAGACACAGAAAACTCCAGATCACGTGGGGATCAGGCCCTGTGCTGTCGGGTGACTCGGAGGCCGGCTACACTCTTCCGGAGTCTCTAAGTCTGCCTTGCGCCCAGTCACTATGGAGGACAGCTCCAACGCCTCTGGCCTCATGGGAGAATACCTCCAGCTGGCTCCCAGGAGCAGTGGCCATGCCTACCCTCAGGTATTTCTCTGGCTGGAGTGTAGACTCACCTGAATGTTCCTTCCCTTTGCTCCTCGAGGGCTGTCACCAAAGAGATCATTCCCTCAGACCAGAAACCCCTAAAAATGTTACTTGTAGAGACAAACTGCTCGGTTTCTTAAGGACACAAAGGCCACCAGTGTGGCCTTACCTGTTCTGTTACTCATGATACCCGCCTTTCTCCATAACCATGGCTATCGAACTTTTCCTTTCTCTCTGGCCTAGAGCCCAGACACCTACCACTAAATTTATGGCTATCCCTGCCCTGATATCCACCATCTTCCCCATTGCATGTCCTCAGGGTCACCCAGCATTCCATTCTCCAGGCCTCTCCATGGAAACAGCTGCAGCTTTCCCAATATGCACCTCCCACTCCTCTCGGCCATCCAGGCCCCACCCCCAGACAGCTTGGACCTCACAACTGTTGCCTTGGAGACCAAACTCTAGTGTCCAAGGTAACAGAACACCTGTCTCTCCAAGGCTTACCCTTCAGGGTCCTGTCCTACTCAGCTGTTGCCATGGAGACCGGCAGTGTCTCCATGACAACTGATCTGCAGATCTCAGGAACTTCTTGGCCATGGGCAGAGTGCCTCTTACTGGAGTCGCCTACTGTGTCCCTTCTTCAGATGGGCTCAGGCAGGACTCTGCTTCTGGAGCAGCTGCCTGCCACCAACCCTTTGCATGATTACTCCAGCAGGCAGCCACTGAGCATGAGCCGCCGCTGCAACCCCCTCCAGCACTTTAAATTATGGCCCCTCGGAAGAGGAAACTGAGGCTGTGGTACTGCACAGGCCAGAGCTTTCCTTCCTTGGAGATCAAAGAGGATGGAATGTACCTGAACTCACCAATTCAACCAGTTTCTGATGGCCCGTGTGTGCTCAAGAGTCAAGACCAGCTCAATCAGTCACAGCCCAAAGACTTGTGTATGGACAGGGCCATCACAGATGCAGCCCTGAGGAGCTGCTTGGAGCAGCGAGCACCCTTGCCCACACGCACCTTCCTGCCTGTCCCATCTATCTTGGAAAAACCCACCCTTGAGACTGGAAGCCAGGTGGCTGTGGGAGCAAACCCCACCTTTTGTTCTAAAATGTGCGACCAAGTGGCAGGACTTGTCCAGGACCAGGATTGTTCTGAGTTCCACAGTCTGCAGCCCAGGGTTCAATAAACCTTTGTTCCTTTTAATGAATGAGAACATGGCTGCCAGGTCCCTTTGTCATCAGTGCTGTGGGCTTCTCAGGCCAGGTTGGAAAGCAGCTTCTTTTTTTTTTTTTTCACTGCCCCCCAACAGAGACCCTGGGAGACACCCTCTGACCTCATGTGCACTGTGGCATGTGTGTGTACCCATACATAACAATAACATGTGATTTTAAAATGTTAAGTCAGGATCTGGTTGTAGGACTGAGATACGTGTGTGTGTGTGTGTGTGTGTGTGTGTGTGTGTTTTGAGGCAGGATTTCTCAGTGTAGCCTTGGCTCTCTTGAACTCGCTTTGTAAACCAGGCTGGCCTTTAACTCACAGTGAGCAGCCTGCCTGTCTCCCAGAGTGCTGAGATTAAAAGTGTGTGCCACCATGATCGGCCCTATAATTTTTAATTTTTATTTATTTGTTTGTTTATTTTGAGGCAGGGTTTCTCTGTGTAGCCCTGGCTGTCCTGGAAAATGCTATGTAGAACAGGCTGGCTTTAACTCAGAGATCTGCCTGCCTCTACCTACTGAGTGCTAAGATCAAAGATGTGCGCCAGTTTTTATTTATTTTTAAATTTATGTGTGGTTTGTCTGCACTTCATGGGTCCCTGGTGCCGCTGGAAGCCTGAAGAGGGAGCTGAGCCCTAAGACTAGACTGACCGGTGGTTGTGGTGCTGCCTTTGAACCCCAGTCCTCTGGAAGAGCAGCCAGCACTCTTGGTCACTGAGCCCTCTCTCAGTTCCTAAATTTCCCTGTTAACTTTGTGTGGGAGAGTGTACCAGGAGCCAGAGGACAGGACGCAGTCTCAGTGGTTGGCATTCACGCAGTCCTGGACCAATCAGGATTACTCTGGGGAACGGGCCTTGCCCGAGCTGGAAGGGGTAGCTCCACCCCCTCACTCTCATCCAATGAAAATAAAAAACTTCACATGCACTGGAAAGCTCAGAAGCTGGACCCCACTTCAGGAAGATTTATCTAGAGATCCAGTCCTACTCTGATACATGCTGTCCCAGCACGCGGTACCCAAATAAGCTGGAGATGGCACACACCTTTAATTCTAACACTCTGAAGGTAGAGGCAGGTAGTTCTCTGAGTACAAGGCCAGCCTGGTCGATATCAGAGGTTCTCAACGTGTGGGTCGAGACCCCCCACAGAGTTGTTTTGTTTTGTTTTGTTTTGTTTTTTAATATATATATCTCTTTGTTGTTGGTTGGTTGGCTGGTTTTTCAAGACAAGGTTTCTCTGTGTAGCCCTGGCTGTCCTAAAACTTGCTCTGTAGACCAGGCCGGCCCCTAACTCAGCAAGCCCCCTGCCTCTGCCTCCTGAGAGCTGGGATTACAGGCGTGTGCCACCACACTTGGCTCACAGTTCTTGTCCCACCACTCTATAGGCTGAGGCAGGAGGATTGCTGTGAGCTCTAGGGCAGCCTGGGCCACAGAGCAGGACAATCAGTCAATAGGAACCCTCTGATTCTGCATTTCTAGCAGGCAGTTCAGAGCTGCACTTCTCCAGAGGTGTGCAGTTGTGTTTGTCTGTTTTGGACAGGCTGGCCTTCCCGCCTCCGCTTCTGCGCTGCTGGCAGGCGCTGTGCGCTGTGCTGCTCTGTTCCTTATCTAGAGATATGCGCTCGCTGGTTACTTTTCTCCTCTCTGTGGCCAGATGCCAGAGGAAATCAGGGGAGGGAGCGTTTATTAGATTCTCAGTCTGTCACAGTGGTAGCACCGCGATGGCAGGGCACACGGGTCACATTGTGCCCACAGGAAGGAGGCCCAGTGGTGAGTGCTGCTGCTCCCCTTGTTTCCTCCTTTCTCACACCACTTTGTGTGTGTGACATTTCTATATTTTGTGGGGGGAGGAGAGAACCCGCTCATGGTCCCCTTATTGTTCTCTCCCTCTACCACATGGGTCCAGGAACTGAATTAAAGCCGCTGGCTTAGCCTCAGGCACCTTCCCTGGCACAGCCATCTTGCCAGGCCCCTGCTGCTTTTACATCACTCACAGTTTTTCACGATTTTGGTGTTTTCTCTTCTCGGGTCAAAACTGTGGCCATGTCTTCCCTCCAGCTCCTGTTTGCCTCATTCCATCCACCTTGCCTGTCATGCACATGCACTCCTGGGGGGCTGGGGCAGGCAGATCTCGAGTTCAATGCCAACCTGGGGCACATAGTGAGACCTCGGGGGGGGGGGGGGGTTAGTGGTGGTGCACGCCTTTAATCCCAACACTCAGGAGGCAGAGGCAGGGGGATCTCTGAGTTAGAGGTCAACCTGGTCTACAGAGTGAGTTTCAGGACAGGCAGGGCTACACAGAGAAACCCTGTCTTGAAAAAATTCTGCTCTTCTCTACTTTCCTTCTGCACCCTGCACAGTATATGGCTCTTGATAATTGCTCATGAGCTGTGGCTGCGGCTCATTTAGTGGGATGTTTGTGCCCCAGTTAGCAGAGTGCTCTGCTAGCATTCACAAAGTTCCCAGCACCCCAAAAACCAAGCATGTCAGCTCGCGCTTTTAATCCCAGCACTGGGGAGGCAGAGACATAGAGATCTCTGAGTTTGAGGCCAGCCTTGTTCACAGAGAGAAACCTTGTCTCAACAAACAAAAACCAGCTGATTAGGAGTTCAGGACCATCCTCAGATACACAGAGAATCTGGGCCAGCCTGGGCTCCATGAGACATCACTTCAAGGAAGCGCCAGTGCCCAGGGGATACAGGCAAGTGAATGGGTGAGGGGACAGTATCGGGGCAACGGGCAAGTTGAACTGTTAAAAAATTTATTAAAATGTCCAAGAAGTACATTAACATCCACAGTGTCAGATACCACATATCCACGGAACATCAACGCTCCCAGAAGAAAATCCAGCAGAGCGGGCAGCTGTTCACACTTCCTCATATGAGTGGCCCAAGCAGAGCACACCACGGAGGTGAGGAGCTGGAGATGAGCCTTCCCTCCAGAAGAGCCCAAGGTCCCCTTCACGGAGCAGGTAGGGCTGGCCCAGGGAGCAGCCACTGCGCAGGGAAGACAACTGTGTCCCCAGCCACAGCCAGAGGCCTGACAGTGCTGGATACAGCAGGGACCATTAGGGATCAGGGTCCAGTTTGCTTTTCTCAACCATTTTCCACACTTGCTCTGTGTGTGTGTGTGTGTGTGTGTGTGTGTGTGTGTATGAGAGACAGAGAGAGAAGAGAGAGAGTGTGACAGTGACAGCAGGTAAGAGGTTTCAATCTCCTCCTTCATACATAAAGCAAAAATTGGGAGCACAAATCAAGACCAGGGTTTGGGAATGGAGCTCAGTTGACAGTACTTGGAGCTCAGTTGGTAGAGTGCTTGGAACTCAGTTGGTAGAGTGCTTAGAGTTCAGCTGACAGACAGCTTAGTGCAACAAAGCTCATTCATAGTAGTGCATTCCAGCATTTGGGGAAACTGAGGCAGAAGGATTGGGAGTTTACGGCTATCCTCAGCTACACAGTGAATTCAAGGCCAGCCTGTGATATATGAGGCTCTGTCTGAAAAAACAAAACACAACAACCTTACGGCAATTACAACGCGCAGAACAAAATCCTCCCTCTAGCACTGTCTGCAACTTTGTCTTTCTCTTATCATCATGTGTAAAACAGGAGACTACAGGCCACCAGGGCTGATGAGAGGACTCAGGGCATCTCCCAAGGCTTTGGGTGGTGGCTTCTACTCAGCAACTGCCCCAGGCTTTCATTACCTCCCGTGAGGGACACAGGCTCAGTAAACAGTTCTGTCTGTACTGATCCCTTAGGTAGGCCATGCATTTGCTTGGGAAGAGCTGGGCATGGTGCCCAGGACCTGCGCAGGTCTGCCAAGCACTCATCCCTGAGCCGCCCCGCCCCACTAGCTCCCACACTTCCTGAAATTTTTACTTATTTATTTTGTGCTTGTGCGAGTGTGTGTGTGCATGTGGTGGTGAGGATTGTGCGTTGGGGGGCTCGCCCGTGTGGCATGTGGTGGTCGGATGGCTCCCTTTAGGAGCTGGTCTGGCCTTCCGGGTGTTTCTGCTGGGTGCCATCCTCAGCCTCATCCTCCGGGCTAGCTGGCTCACAAGCTCCCTGTCCGTACATCCTCTTTCACAATAAGAGTGCAAGGATTACAGAGTCACGCCCCCCCCCCCCCCCCCCCCCCCCGCCCACAGCTTTTCTTTTTTAAAGCATGAGTTCCAGGGATTAATGTGGCTTCTTCAGGCTTATGCAGCTAGCATCTTTACCCACAGGGCTGTGCTCAGGCCCCGAACTTGGGTTTCAACACACAGATTCTACCCAGACTGGAGGGGCTGAAAGAGGACAGGAGCTCAGGAGACAAAGGTCTGACCCCGTCCCCAGCTTGGAGGAGTCTTTTCTCAGGTGAAAATGGAAAGAAGGAGCGAAAGGTGGATTCTGTCACAGTTTTTAAAATGTAAAATGAGGTGTATGGATTCTTGCTTCTAAGACCACTTGTCTCTACAACAGGACAGTGAAGAGGGGTCTCTTCAAGTTGTAAGCATTACCAGTGGGCCAGGCAGGATTTGGAGACAGGAACGGGGTGACGGGTGGGATCTGAGGCAGGGGACTTACTGAGGTCTGCTGAAGGGGTTTAGTAAAGACAGGCTCAGGGCTAGAAAATGTGGCACCATCTTGGTTCAGGCAGGAGGTTGTGTGTCTCCCTGAGAGATGGAGGGGGAGGGATGCAGCAGCCTCTACTGTGTACTGCAGTGATCTCATTTACACACACACACACACACACACACACACACACACACACACGGGTGAGAGATCTGTCATCATAAACCCACAAAGCTGCCACACGTGATGGTGCATGCCTGTCATCCCAGCACTCTGGCTGAGAAAGGAGGATTGCCATGGGCTGAAATGCAGCCTGGGTTACAGAGTGAGAGCCTATGTCAATAAACCAAAAGAAGGCTGAACATAGTGACCTCAGCACGGAGGCTGGGGCAGGCAGAGCGATAAGTTCCAGGCCAGCCAGGGCTGCACAGTGACGCCCTGTCTCAAATCTAGCAGGCATACGTTAGCACAGCTCCAGACCCAGGGGGAGCGAGCAGTACGAACCTCCAGCCTCCACTGCTCCAGGTAGCCTCCCTGCAGAAGCAAGGAGGCCCGGCTCTAAGAGACATCACTAAAATTCAGTACACAAAAATTCCACACTAGATTTATGCACCAAGACCAAAGACCAGGCTGGGCTTAGTTAGTGGAAAGCACTTGCCTATACGCACAGGCCCTGGGTTCCGTGTCCAGCACCAAATGAACCAGGCAGGCATGGTGATGCACACGTAGGAGAATCAGCCTTAGCTACAATAGTGAGTTCAAGACCAACCTAGTCTATGGGGTGTGGGACAGGGGGAAGGAAGGAGAGAGAAAAAAGAAAGCCAGAGAGATGGAAGACCACCCTTGCGGGCGTGGGACTACAGTGCAGTTCATGTCCACACTGCTGGGCCTCCGCTCTGAAATCCAGTGGCCTTGCGCCAAAGCGGCACCCTGCATTCAGGGTGGGCCACTGTTTACTAAGCCCGAATCTCTGCTGTGAAAGTCACTCCTCAGAACATACAGACAAGCTGTTGCCTCCCATGGACACCTAGTAAGCAGACTTTAGGACCCCTTTTCAGTGGCTGGTAATTGATCCTAGGGGTTCAGCCAGACCAGAGTAGCCTCCCTGCCAGAAGGACCTCAGTAGGGAAGGCGGGGGTGATCTGAGCTTTGTACAGAGGACCAAAAGGGTGTGGGGCTCAGGGGTGTCCCCACCCGCTCTCTCAAGGCTGTCTGAGTTCTGAAGGAGCGTGGGAGTGTGTGCTTGCTTAGCCCGGATCTTCAGCAGAGGTCCTCCCCATCCTTCTCCCAGTCTTCCGCCGGGTGCCTCTTGTGTTTCCTGTGTTCCTTGTGGGGTTTGTGGTGCCGGTGCTGGTGGTGGTGGTGTCTGCGCATCCTGTGTGACCGCCTGGCTGCGGGGATGGGAGAGAGATAAAAGGGTGATGGGTGGTGGGGCAACCGGATGTGGCTGGCCTCCTCAGGGCAATGGGAAGAGAGACAACACTGGGCAGGCCGGGCACAGTGAGAGAGGCAGAGGCAGGAAGAGGCTAGCCAGAGCTGCACCTTGAGATCTTGTCTCAAGAAACCCGAAAAACAAAAAGATACTGACTTGGGGTCCAAAAATCAAAGCAACCCAAGCAGGCACAAGAGTCTACCCAGCAAAGCAAGATCTTTATTTCAGTCAGGAAGCGAAAACTGACCGGTCAGGGACAAACGCACAGGCTCGTGAGCTGGCTGCGTTTTAGGACATTCATCTTACTAGGTATTTAAGCAGATGACAAAAATGTATTGTACCAAGGTCGTCACTGATTGATCAGGGCTGGGAGACAGACTTGGGGCAGAACTGTGACCTGGAGCCAGAATGTAACAGAATTTTTAAGCCTGAAATCCATAAACATCTTTGCCAAGTTCCAGCTACATTTTCCCACCAATCAGGGTTTAGGGATAGGAGGCTTCCTCAGGAGCCTGCCTTTGTGCTGCACTTATCCTGTTCCCACTGGTGAGGTTACTCAGCTGCCCAGAATTCCCATCTCAACTTGGCAACCAGGATGTCAGTTATCCACACATATATCTCTCTCTGCCAATCAGGAGAGGGCTTGCGAACTTGAACTTTATTTGACTCTATTCAAATGGAAATTTTATTCAAAACGGCTTCAGTTTGATTCCTTCTCACAGGCAGGGGCTGCAAATGTGGCTCAGTTTACCAAAAAGCCACATCTGTGGGTGGTGTGGATCTCACTCAGTAGCCCAGGTTAGCCTGGGATCTGCAGCCCCTTTGCACCAGCCTCAGGGCAGCTAAGAATGGGGTCAAATACCCGTCACTTGTCAATGGACACGTGTGTGCCCCTGTCACTCAGCGCTGTGAGGCTGGGAAGCAAACCTTAGTTACATCTCACAACTTTGAGGCCAGCCTGGACTCCATGAAATCCTGTCTCATAAACATACAAACAAAGGCACTAGGTGGCCTGGTAATTTTTCACTTTTTGCTCTGTTACCAGGAAGGCTTTTTTTTGAGACAGGGCCTCATGGAGCCCAGGCTGGCCTCAGACTTACTTTGTAGTAGAGGATGATCTTGAACCCTTGATCCACTTGTCTCTACCTCCTGAGTGCTGGGATGACAGGCGTCACCACCACCCCTACCTTATCACGGAAATAGATGCCCTGGCTTGAGCAACTGAGCTTCAGGCACTCCACCAACCGAGCTACAAGCACTCCACCAACCGAGCCACATCCTCAGCTTAGCTTTCTTCTCCTGTGGGTCGCACACGCAGGCTGATCTCGAGCTCGTAACCTTCCTGCCTCAGCCTCCAGGTTACTGCGGTTACAGGTGCTACACTACTGCACGGGGCTGGGACATTATAATCAGGACAACTGGAATCCTGTCGGCAACAGGTTATTGGGCACAGCACTTACGTTTGGTGCAGACAATCTGGGGCCTGTCCCACTTCCCGTTGTTCCGGCAGCGGATCGTGGCCACGTGGTGCTGGGAGAACCCTTCGTCACACTGATACCGCACGGTGGCGTGGACATTGTACTTGGCTTTGCGCGCCCCGACAAGGGAAGCATTCTCCACTGCTGGAGGGGGACCGCACAGCACTGGGGACAGAGGGTCTCTGGTTAAGGGAGTGGCTACAGGTGAGGCTAAAGCAGTGACACAGCTTGTCGGATGGAAATCCCTCTGCACAGCTCTGAGCTCAGGCCCCTCCCTCTGCACAGCTCTGAGCTCAGAGGCACACATGGCTGTGCTGTCTCTTGCCTTTCACCTAAACCAGGAGCTCCTTGGGGTGGGGGTGGAATCCTCAGGACACACCCCACTCCCTAGGGCATCACACACAAGAAAGAGAAACTGAAACACAAAAGAAAAATGGGCAGAATGCATACAAACGCTTTCCTTCATATGTAAAGACATCTTAGAAATCATTATATGTAAAGACATCTTAGAAATCATTCACAGCAAGACAGGAATTGGGAACTGGTCAGGTCACAGGGAAACAGCCTGGAGTGTCTGGGAGGAGAGGGGAGAGGCGCGGTACCTGTGCCCTTCTTGCAGACATAGGGGAGGTTGTAGTTGCAGGGGACGTCATTCCAGCGCCCGCTCTCGTGAGCCACCATCACCACACAATCCTCTCCACCCGCGAAGAAGTTATCCGGCTGCTTCTCCCTCCAGTTCTCATATTGCTTTGGAGAGAGAGCTGGGGTCACTCCAGTGCTGGCGTGTAGGTCCAGTTTTTGGCACTTCCTGTGTGATTCTTGTGGCCAGACCCCTCCAGGAGGAGACCTGGTGCCCCCTTCTCTGCAGTAGGCTCTAGCCATCATCCCTTCTCCGGCTGGGAGGCTGCAACACCTTCTCTGTTTTCCTTCGTGCCTCCTCTTTCGCTAGCCCCTCACTATTAGGCAAATAGTTGAACAAATGCTGACCCCAGCCTGGAAGTAGAGGAGGGCTTCCCTGAGAAGGAAGCACTGAAGGAGAGGGGCCCCAGGCAGGGTTCCAAGCACAGGGAACAGGTGCAGAGGCTCAGCAGCAGGGAAGGCATCAGTGCCAGATGGTGGAGATACTTGATGGCAGAGTGGGCAAGGCCAGCTCTCACGGCACGGCAGCAAGAGCGGATGGAGGGCTTACAGATTGTGGTAGTCTTGCCTTTAAGCTGGGTGTGATGGCACACGTTGAGACAGGGTTTCTCCGTGTAGCCATGGCTGGCCTAGAACTCACATGGATCCGCCTGCCTCTGCCTCCTGAGTGCTGGGATTACAGGCATGCATCACTGCCCAGCTAGTATTACATTTTAAAAATCTGGGCAGGAGAGATGGCTCAGCACTTGAGCCCTGGCTGTGTGAGTCACCTGACCGTGTGGAGTCTGGAGTTCGACTCTTAACACCCACAGGGAGACTCACATGCTTCTGTGACTCCAGTTCCGGGATTTCTGGTGCCCTCTATTGGCCTCGGCACTACATGTACCTGGCGTACACTATACATGATGGCAAAACTCCCTACACATTACAGAAGCAAATAAAATTTTATGAAAAATTATTCATTTGAGCTACACATGGTGGCACTCACTTTCAATCCCAGCACTCAGAAGGCAGAGACAGGCAAGTCCTGAGTTCCAGGCCAGCCTGCTCTACAAAGTGAGTTCCAGGACAGCCAGGACTACACACTGAGACCCTGGCTCAAACCTTTGTATTTCACATATGCACACCGTTGGAAGACCTTTCTTTCCTTGCACAACGTGGAACCCCAGGGATCAAACTCAGGTTCTCAGGCAGCAAGCCTGCACCTGCTATGTCGCCTCACCAGCCCGCATGTAAAGAATTTAAGAGCCATGGTTTCTGGTGTGACCCCCATTTTTAGTGTTGTATAACCATCTGTATCTATTTCCAGAAAATTTTCATCACGACAAACCAAAATTCCATAGCAATCCAGAAAAAAAATAATTCCTCATTCTGCCTGCCCAGCTCCCGCCTAATTCCCCTCAAAGCCCACCCATGCTTCCACCCCCATGACTCCACTCCACCCACCCTACCCTGACCCCATCCCATGGCGCTATCCACCCCCATAGCCCAACCCCCACCCCTGGCTCCCCTGCAGGCTTCCTCTCTGTGTCCGTCCCTGTGCTGATTTTTTTTCTTACTGATTTTTTTTTCTGAGACAGGGTCTCACTGCTTAACAAAGACTGGTCTACAACTCACTCTGTAGCTCAAGCTCCTGCCTCAGCTCCCAAAGTACTAGGATGTCAGGCAAGCACCCAGTAAGCACATGACTTCAGCGGTATGTGTTTTTAAAATATTTAACAGTGTTGGGACAGAACCCAAAACCTCACATAAGCTAGGCTGAGCCGCGCCCCCAGCCCCACTGCAGTGGGAGTGAGCGTTGTAGGAGGGTCTCTTCTGCTAAGGCACAACCCACGGCTTCTGAGGACCCGCATGAGGCTCCGCAGCCTGAGGACAGGGACCTGCCACTCACCAGTCCCGTGTTGTCTGTCCACTGGAAGTCTCTCTCTACTGTCCTGTCATTCAGGCCGATCCAAGAATTCTCATGTCCAAAACCTGTTGAGAGAAGGGGCTGTGAGAGTGTGCTTCTGCCCCAGAGTAGTGGGGAGGAGATGACAGCCAGGGGCCTCCTTTCTTCCTCAGCCTTGAGGGGACTGGAGCAGGAGCAAGCCTGAGGCCGGTGAGAACCACACCACACACGGTAGAGCTGCCAAGAAGCGAGAACATGGTGGACGAGCAAGGGAGAGATGGGCAGTCAGCACGGGCCTGTGAGTCAGGACACCTGAGCATGAGGGCATGGAGGAGAAAGGACCAGAGTGGGGCTTGGGTGGGAAGGATGGAAGTTAGGAGAAGTAAGTGACTAAGTGTTTGTGGGATGGATGGGAAGGAAGAGGAAGGGGCAAGGAGCCACGCCCTCACCACACACAGTTTGCACAGGTCCAGTGTGCTCTGGAAAGGAGGCCTCAACTTTCCCTAGTCTGAGGGCAGGCTATAGAGGATTGTAGCTAGTGGGGGATTACAGAGGTGAGGTAGGCCCAGAGCCCTGTCCGGCCCTGGGTACAGATGTGAGGAAAGGAGACAAATGCAGCAAAGGTGAGAACAGGCTCAGACCTGTCAGGTGTCTCTGGAAAGGTGGGAGAGGGAGAGGGAGCCACACTAGGCAGTGAGGAGTCAGAAGCCATTTCAGACCATAGATGTGAGAGGTAGGGTTGACACGGTAACCAAAGAGGGTGCCCAGAGGGACAGGGTCAGTGCCACATGGCTAGAGTAATGAGAACCACTTCCAATGCCTGTCACTGCACAGAGGCTCCTCATTCTGTGGAGCCTCTGTCCCATCCCCTGGCTCTAGGAATTTCTCAGTTCCTAGTGTGTTGAAAAGTTATGTGGAATAAAAGGATAAATATGGAAATAATCCAAGCATCAGGTCACGTTATCCACTTAGACTTGCTTGATGGTCAAATGCCTTGTCCCCTCCTGAATGTCACTTCCTGATGACACGCTTGCTTGTCAGTCATGAGGCCTGACCAGCTGGGAAGCTAACATGTGTGCAGAAAATATTTGGGGAGCGTCAGTGAGCTAACACGTGATTCCACAGACATGTGACCCATCATGGAGGCGTGAGTGACTTTCTAAGGGACTGTCTCCAGGGCTCCTGTCACATGACAAGCTCCACGCCAGCCCACTGCTCTGTCCCTACCGTTAATGAACTTGTGCTCCTCTGGCGAGTGGACACTCGTCAGGTGGCCGGCCCGGCGCCTGCAGTCTCTCTCGGCATCTTCCCAGGCCCGCCGGTGGGCGAAGTAGCGGTAGCAGTGGCCCTGGAACTTGTGCCAGCCACGGTCGCAGCCTTCCGTGTCTGCGGGGGGACAGGAGCGTGAGGCTGCAGCACACACACGTGATGCTGACATACGTGCAGCCACACAGCCTCACACATAAAACAGATAGTTAATTAACGTGTTTTCAGTAGGTAAGGGGGACAGCCACCAAGCCTGAGGAGCTGACTGGACATGATGAAAGGATGAGTCCTGAAAGGTTTTCCCAGCCTCCACACACATACCATGGCGTGTGTGCCCTCCCAAGCACATAAACAAAATACGTGTCTTTAAAATGTAATTAAAAAGCAAGCATATAAATGAAGTAATAAAACTAACTTCCGTCCCCATGGGACCAGCCAGACCCAGGGAGACTTGAACGTGTGTCTGGGCAGGGACTTACCCTTCTCACACAGGCTGCCCCCATAGCTGGGCAGGCAGAGGCAGATGAAACCGTTCACCTCATCAATGCAGGTGCCTCCATTCTCACAAGGGCTACACAAGCAGTCGTCGATGTCTGGGAGGAGTGTGATGGTTAGAGGTCAGAGGTCAGCCTCCACTCAGATCCCCACCCACAGGTAGAAGATGGGTCAAGTTTCTTCTAACCATTCCTCTGGATACCCTGGATGGGGATGGCAGGATGGTTCTGTGGCCTCGAGGAGCCTTGAGTAATGAGCACTAGTGAGCATGACGGGCAGCAGGTGCCACCGGACAAAAGTGTGGCACTCTGGCATTCAGGGCTACTGTAGCCAAAAGCTGTCTCCTTTGCACACTGGCAAGTGCCCCAGAACCCTACTGGCAGTGTTTGTAAACAAAACCTGGCAACTCAGTTAACTCCTTTGACCCTGCTCCGTCTGTACGTGAGTGCACACACGTGCACATCCGTGGGAGGCCAAAGGTCAATCTCGGGTGTTGTTATTCAGTTGCCATTCCCTTGGATTTTATTTTATTATTATTATTATCTTGGTTTGTTTGATGCAGGGTTTCTCTGTGTAGACCAGGCTGGCCTGGAACTCAGAGATCCGCCTGCCTCTGCCTCCCTGAGTGCTGGGATTACAGGTGTGCGCCACCATGCCCAGCTCTCACTTTGATTTTTAAATACAATATTTAAAAAGATATTTATTTATCTTGTATGTGTTTGTTTTGTTTTTGAGAAAGGATCTCTCAGCTCTGGCTGTCCTGGAACTCTCTATGTAGACCAGGCTGGCCTCAAACTCATAGAAATCCACCTGCCTCTGCCTCCTGAGTGCTGGGATTTAAGGCATGTTCTACCATGCCCGGCCCTTATTTTTAGGTTTTTAGTTATGACTCTATAATTCCTAACGTGGTTGTGAAGGTAAGGAAAGGATGCATAGTGATCAAGAAATTACACATAGGTGCTGGAGAGGTGGCTCAGAGGTTAAGAGCACTGGCTGCTCTTCCAGGGAACCCAGGTTTAGTTTCCTGCACCCACACAGTGGCCATGTATGTACGTATGCATGTATGTATGTACATGTCTGTCTGTTGCATCATTTGTGTGCATGGCCTGCAGAGGCCAGAAGGTGGCATTGGATCCCATGTAACTGGAATTAGACGAGCCCAAACTAAGTTTATTTTTATTTACACCATTTATATTTAGTGTTGTAATCTCATATTTAGCAGTGTGGGTGCCCACAATGCTGTCCACCGAGATGAGGGTAGTCGCCACAGCCTTTTGCTTGCTGGGAAGCATCTGACCCTTTTGTTGTCCTAATTCTGAAAGCTCTGTTGAGCTACAGCCCCCAGGATGCAGCAGCACATCTACCTCATTTGGGCTCAGCTGGTTTCAGTGCATTCACCCAGACTCACAGGGACAACACAGTGGGCTGCTGGCTTGGCACACTCACCGATCTCACAGTTCTCCCCAGCGTAGCCCCGGTCACAGCTACAGCCGTACATGGTGCCGTTGGCGCGGCAAGTGCCCCCATGCAGGCAGGGGTTGTTCTCGCAGGGCTCTGCAGGGTCTGCAGGGAGGACAGGAAGGGAGAGGGCGGACTGGCAACCATGTCATTTTCCATGGATTTCAGACCTCGGCCCTTGCAGCCCCCTCCGTTACCTCCCCGGGGCACACTGGCCCCCATGCTTTGGATAAAGACCTCACAATTTTGACTGCACTGCAGCCTGTGTGGGGTGTGGGCAGGCTCACAGCAGGGCCCTCTCCCAGGCCATACTAGACTGGCTTACCCAGGGGTCAGAAGAAGACAAACTGCAGAGGTTAACTCTGTCTGTCACCACGTGGGTCTTGGAGCTTGAACTCGCGTCCTCAGGCTCAGCAGCAAGCACCTCTACCCACTGAATCCTCTCAGTAGCCCTATTTGTACTTACTGCTTTTTGCCTTTGTCTCTCCTGACAGCAGTGACATTCCAGATGGCAGCCGCACACCTCATTCACACTTACACTAGTTAAATGAGCTGACACATGCAGTCCTAGGAGCCACATGTCGCTTTGACCACTCAGAGAGTGCAGTGGTAGAGTATCAGCTTCCGAGGCACAGAACGCAGCAGGCACACAATCGTTCCTGCCTAACTGAACACAGGGCAGCTGGCTGTCGCGCAGTGGCTGAGACTTGGGAGACAGAGGGCTTGGCTGATATGCGTGCTGAAGGCCCAGCCCTGTGCAAGCGTGTCTAGGGCAGAGGGTGGACATGCATCAACTGACAGCCGTCAGAGGGCCCCGCCATGACACCTGCCCACGGCTGGCGCTGACTCAGCCACACTGGTTTATTTTTGGCTTTATTAGCATTTGTGCTGTGGGTGTCTCGACACCTCTCCCCGCAGCCACCAGGGCCCCCACCTGGGGTCCTGACTGCAGGTCTTCCTTTGACGCCCCTGCAGAATTGGTGCTTTCGGAGACTCACCTCCTCATGGCCCCTCTGACAGCCCAGGCCACACACCCTGGGCGCAGCATCTTTCAGGCTCCTCTTCCTTCCCTTCTCTCTTCCTTTCTTCCTCTTTTCATTCATCCTTCCTGCCTCCCTCTTCCCCTCGTCCCTCCTTTCTACAGCCTCATGTAGTAACCCATGCTGTCCTTGAACTTAATACTTAGCTGAGGCTAACTTTGAACTTCTGACCTTTACCTCCCCGGCGATGAGATGACAGGCATGCACCAGTCCTGACTCACAGCTCTGTTTTTATTTTCTGTCCTATGGTGATTTCCAGCCACAGCTGTATGAACATATTAAGTGCTCAGATCTCCCCATATGAGAACTTGTCCTACGAAATGTTACAAAGTTGAGCCAAGCTGGCTGGGCATGGGAACACAGGCCCATGATCCTCACGCTCAGGAGACTGAGGCAGAAGGGTTGGTGAGATCTCTGGGCTAGCCTGGACTACAGAGCGAGACCCTGTCTTAGAAAAGAGGGTATTCTGTGGAGATGGCTCAGACCTGAATTCAATCCCTTGCACCACTTCAAAAAAGTTGGGTGTAGCTGGGCATGGTGGCACATGCTTTTAATCCAGGCACCCGGGAGGCAGAGAGAGACAGATTTCTGTGTGAATTAGAGGCCAGCCTGATTAATCTACAGAGGTTCCAGGCCAGCCGGGGCTACATAGTGAGAGCCTGTCTCAAAGCTGGGGCAGGAGGGAGCTCCGCAGCTAAGAAGGCTGTTTTAGAGGCTTGTTCCCGGCATCCCCCCGGCATTGCACACTGCTTGCTCTGGTTCTGAGGATGCTCCCCGGGCACTAGGCACATATGCAGTGCACAAGCATACAGGCAAACCTGCAGCCCCACTCTGGGAGGTGGAGGTCGAGGGACCCACATGGTGGAGGAAGGGAACCCTGTCCCCAAAGCTGTTGCCTGACCATCGCAAGAGTGCCTGGCATGCGCACACATCAAGGTAATCGAAAAACAAACAAGGCCGATAGCCCCTGAGGATGGACCCTGTGGACTGTTCACATGTTTGTGTGCGCACTTACACACACACATAAGTAAATAAAACAAATGAATGAATCTTAAAAACCAGTCAGGTATGGCGGTCTGAATAAGGATGGCCCCATAGGCCATTCAGATGTTTAGTCAGCAGGGCTGAGAGAATTGGAAAGATTAGGAGGCGTGGCCTTGCGGAGGGAAGTGTGTCCCTGGAGGTGGCTCTGAGGTCCCAGAAGCCCACGCCAGGCCCAGTTCTCTTCTCTGCGTGTGGCCCGGAATGTAGCTCTCACTGCTGCCCAGCACCATGCGTAATGACAATGGGTTAAACCACTGAACCTATGAGCCAGCCCCAGTTAAATGTCTTATTTTCTATGTTTCCTTGGCTATGGTGTCTCTTCACAGCAATAGACAGTGACTAAGGCACTGGGCATGAATGCATAAACCTATTATTCCAGCATGCTGAAGGCTGAGGCAGGAGGATTGCTACCAGATTAAGGCCATCCTGGGTTACACAGTGGCCAAGCAGGCAGGGTTGTCGGTCACTGAGACTGTTCCTGCCCCCTGCTCTCTCCACAGCTCTGGTCTCTGCCACCTCCATGCCAGAATCAATCCAGCTATGGCCCCTGTCCATCCTAGATACTCTTTGAACCATGTCCCATCCTTCCTTTCCTGCCTGGGATGCAACCAGATCCAGGTCTCCCTGGACACCCAAATCATTTAAGGCTAGCCCCCTGCATCACACTGCATTGCCCTCTCTAAGTGATTTGGACATTTGGAAACGGAACTTCGCCAAATCCAATCCCAATGCCTTATACTTTGGTCAACGACCATGTGCTTCGAGTGCAGGAAATGTCCAGTGTTAGTCAGGCAAGGTGCTGTCTACTTTTAAACCCAGCACTCAGGAGGTAGAGGCAGGTGGATCTCTGTGAGTTTGAAATGAGCCTGGTCTACAGAGCAAGTTCCAGGACAGCCAAGACTATACAGAGAAACCCTCCCAAACAAAGCACGATACAATTCAACACAGAAAGGCCCAATCTAACTTACCTCCTGACCTCTGACCTCCAACACCATCCTTTGTCAGAAAATTCCAGCCCTTCCAGAGCATTTCCTCTGCTCAGGGAATCCCCAGCCACCAGTACCCATATCCTGGCCACACTAGGACAGATAGAAAACCCAGAACTTACCCTCCTGCCCGCTGGCCACCTCTTCCCAGAAGCCCTCCAAGCCTGGACTCCCAGCCACAACATTCAGGTCTGATTCATCCAAGCCCAAGGACACAGGTATCAGCGTGCTAGAGGCATCCCACAGACTTGTGGGCTCCCCTGAGGAAACTGAGGCCACTTCATTCATGCTTGAGGCCAGAGATGACCAAGGATGAGAAGGCAGACTGATGAGAGGCCCTGCTGACCCCTGGGCCACTATGTGGTCCTCTGGCTGTGTGTGGCCTCTGGAGCTTTTGGAGGTCAGTGTGGGCATGCTCTGGGCCCCAGGCATAGTCACAGCCACATGTGTGCTAGAAATGAAACTTTTAGGTTCAGATCCCCAAGTGGCATCAGCCCCGCTGGGGACCAGCTTCAAGGTGGCCTTCATAGGCCCCTCGATGGCACCTCCCTCCAAAGCCACTGTAGGTTCCACACTCATGGTGACTCCATGGCCTTCCAAGGATGTGGACTGGGAACCTGAGTCCAGTCCTTGGCTGGGCAGTGGTAGCCAGGTGGCCAGCACCTTGTCCACAGTAGCCTGTCCACCGGATATGGGACTCCCTGGTAAGTCCCAGGCTCCAGATTCAGTCCCAGTGATGCCAGCATCAGAGGCAACAGAATTCACCGTCACATTACTGGAGTCCATGGACATCCATGGGCCAGAGCTGGGGAGCTCTGTAGCCTGGGTAGAGCTGATCCCCCCAGTTTCTCTAGAATCTGCAGCAAGGGATCTGTGGCTGGCTTCAACTGGGACAGCCATAGTGGAACCTCCTGCTCCAAGGCTGGCAGGCCTGGCAGTGGCGATGTCCTCATTCTCTTCTTCCAGGCCCCAGGAGGGGAGTGGGGAAGCTGGGGAGGGCATAATAGCGGTCACACTGGGGACAAGTGTGGAGGGTTCTGGAGGCCACAGTTTGGGGGCACGAAGCATGGCTACAATGGGGAAGTCTGGGGAGCTGTCATCAGGGGACACAGCACTCAGGACCTCTGAGGAACTGGAGGGAGAGACAGCGGGCTCTGAGGGTGACCAGGGCAGGTGCTGGGTGGTTGATTTCACACTGAGGGCCTCCTCGGCTGCCCCTGGTGGGCCAGGGGTACTGTCGATGCTCGGGCCGCTGGGTGAGATCAAAGACGGGGACCACATCCCGGACTCTGGGGCACCCCTGCTGCCAGGAGAACCTGTGACGTCGAAATGGATTAAATTAGCAGGGCTTGGTGGCACACCCCCATGATCTCAGAACTTAGGAGCTTGAGGTAGGAGGCTAAACACTAAGACCAGGCTGCCCTGCTTAGAGACAGTCTCTAAAGCATTTTAAGCCAGGTGTGGATGGACAAGTCTGTTAACCATGCAGTCAGGAGACAGGAGGTTCTGGAGTTCAGTCATCCTCAGATATGGGGAAGTTAGAGGCCAGCCTGGGCTACATAAGAAGCTGTCTTGGGGCTGGAGAGATGGCTCAGAGGTTAAGAGCACTGGCTGCTCTTTCAGAGGTCCTGAGTTCAATTCCCAGCAACCACATGGTGGCTCACAACCATCTGTAATAATATCTGGTATCTTCTTCTGGCCTGCAGGTGTACATGCAGATAGAACATTGTATACGTAATAAATAAAATAAAAAAAAAAAGAAGCTGTCCTAACACCTCTTCCAGCAGACAGTAAAAGCCAAGCATGTTGGGGCTAGAAAGATGACTCGGTGGTAAAGAGGACTTGTTGCAGAAGACCCCGGTTCAATCCCCAGTACCTTACAAGAGCCTGCAACTCCAGTTCAGAGGACCCAGCACCCTCTTGTGCCCTACAGGGCACGTGCACGTACACACACAATCACACATGCACACACTCAAACTTACTCAGTCACATGCGTTCACACACTCACACTAGCACATGCATAAACAGAATGGGGATTTGGAGGCAGGACTATGGGCAAGGTCAGGGAGCTGCTGGAGCAGTGTGAGGCTTTGCCACCCTTCATTTCTCCCCGGCTCACTCACCTGCCCCTGGCTCATCCACTTCGTTGGTCAGAATGCCCCAGGCACTGCTGTTGCGGTCGCTGTCTGAGGCCTCTGTGGCTGCCGAAGGCCCTGTGTGGTCAGCAGGAGCTTCTGGGGTGGGAGGCTGGGGGCTGGCCTCTGCTGTCTCAGGCTGCTGGCCACCTGGGCCCTGCTGCTGGAAGTGCCGACCATTCAGGCCTTTGAAGCGGCCCCTCCTTGTCGTGGGAGTAGGGGCCACCTGTGTGCCAGAGGGTGTTGTGTTCTCCATTTCCACTGCCATACTGCTGGGGACAGCTGTGGAGCCTGAGGCCCCTGGAAGCAGCCACTTTTCTGAAGAGGGCCAGGAAGCCAGTGTGGGGCCTCCTGGGGCAGAGCTGAGGCTCTCCTGAGGCCCCTGGGTCCATGTCAAGCCCAGGGGTTCACCTTCTCCACTGGACAGAAGAGGTTCCTGGAAGTCAGGTGCCACCTCCTGCTCCCCCAGGCTGGGCGCTAGCTCTCGGGCTGGGAGCCCCTCTGCTGACACAATCTCCCCCTCATCTCCAGAAGCAGGGGTCTCAGGGTCTCCATGTTGTGGTGTGAGGTGGTGAGCTATAGACAAAGCAGAAGAGGTGTGGGTGCAGGAATGCTGGGAAAGTCCTGCATCACGTCTGCGCACACCCTGGCCGCTCCACCTGGGCGTCTCTCTGTCTGGGTGTTTCTGAGATTCCCCAGCCTGAGAAGAGGAAGTGCCATTGCTGCTGCACCAGAAAGTGCTGGCAGTCAGCTGGTCACATGAGCACTGAGGCAGCTTGGCTCATTGGCGGGTGCTGAGACCATACATCAGGGCTCCCGATACGCCTCCCCCTGGCTGGGCCTGTGGGTGACTCCAGGTAGGGAGATAAGTCCCACCAAGGGTGGATTTCTAGAGTTAAAAGAAACAGCCCATAGGGGAGAAGGGAGCCTTCCCCAGAGCTCCGCCCACCAGTGCTGTCCTCTGTCTGCAGCCCAAGCTAACCTGGAACTCAAAATGTAGCCCAGGCTTGCTTCAAACTCACAGAGCTCCTCCTACCTCCGCCTTCCGAATGCTGGGTGAGAAGAGTGGCCCCGTAGTGGCCCCATCTAAGGAAAGATCCATTCAGGGGCGGGGGTGGGGTGGACACTCCTGCAGAGGGAGTGGCTTCTCACAGGGCTTCTGCCCCCCTCTCCGTGGGTATGGGAATGATCTTGTTGTTTTGTTTCTGGCTTTGTAAAAACAGAATACCAAGTAGCACAGGCTAGCCTTGAACTGACTGTGTAGCCCTGGATGACCTTAATACTTCTGACTCTTTTGCTGCGCTCTCTCAGGTGCTCAGCCCACGCCTGGCTTTCTTCGGTGATTGGGATGGGACCCAAGCCTTGCTAGGTGTGCTGCAGCCACAGCTGAGAACAATAGAAAGGAAAGTTCTGGGCACAGTGGCCAAAGCACTGAAGCCCAGTCCTTGAGAGGCATGAGCAGGTGTGCAGGAGGACCAGGTCAGCCAGGGTTGCTCAGGGAGACCCTGTCTCAAAAACAAAACTAAATAAGATAAATGGAAATGGAGGCTGGAGTGACGGCTCCGTGGTTAAGAGCGCTGGCTACTCTTCCAGAGGTCCTGAGTTCAATTCCCAGCGCCCACATGGTGACTCACAACTTCTGGAATGGAACCTGATTCCCTTCTCTGCTGTACACGAAAGACAGAGCATTCATATGCATGAAGTAAATAAACAAATCTTTTTGTTTTTTTTTTTTTTTTAAGAGAGAAATACAAATAAAAGAAAGCTGGCAGGGATGTGGCTGTCGTTTGCCTATGTCTGGAAGCATGGCCATTGCCGGGTGTGGCGGCGCAGGCCTGTAATCCCAGCACTCAGGGAGGCAGAGGCAGGCGGATTGCTTTGAGTTCCAGACCAGCCTGGTCTACAACGCGAATCCAGGACAGACGAGGCTACACAGAGAAACCCTGTCTCTGAAAACCAAACCAAAAAGCATGGCTGCAGAAGCATGCTCATCATCAATGATCCTGGAAGGGGTATGTGTACAAGGCATAGGATAGGATATGGCCTCCACATCCTGGCTGGGGACATGATCTGGAGGGAACCCGGACTCATGGGGGCACATTAGCAGGCTATGGTTTGTTCTGCCCAAAGCAGATGATGGGTGTGGTCTGAACCGTGGAGGCGTGGTTTTCGCTAAGCACTTTCAGGGGAGTGTGTGACGCGCAGTGTGGCCATAACCAAGCTTTCCTGGTGGGGCTGCAATCTCAAGGGAACTTATCCAAACGCACTCCGAGCAGCTGCAGAAGTTGGTCCGGGGGAGTGTGGCCAGACAGGGACCCACCCCCTGGACGATGGCTCTGGACGTGGCCTTCAGGGCCCTCCTGGGGGCACGTCCTAACGCACCTCGGAAACAGTAAGCGTCGAAGCGCGCTCCAGGCGCGGGGAAGCCGGTGCGGTTGGCGAAGCGGTAGACTGTGCGCACACCCGGGGCGGGCCCTCCGCACCGCCGGCGGGGCGTCTGGATCGGGTAGCGCACGCTGCCGTCCGCCAGCCAGCCGGGGTCACACTGGTCCAGGCCCTCGTGCCAGGCCAGGTGCAGCTGCCCCACCGAGGCCAGCTCCGCACCCTGCCGCTGGCACTGCGCCCGCGCCCCCGCCAGGGTCAGTCGGCGAGCGGGGCCCACGTAGAAGACTTCGCCTAGGAGAGCAGCAGGGTGGAGGTCAGAAAAGGGTGGGAGAAGGAGGGACGCTCAGAACTGCGGAGAGGAAGCGCAGGGAACGTAGATGGAGTCACGGCTCCAGCTTTGAAGAGCTTTGAGGGGCCTTGGGAGGACTTGGGGGCTGGAAGACACCTGACACTCAGTGAGAGGTGGCCCAGGTCCCAAGTGCGGCTCTGGAAGGCACTAAGCCTTCGGAGAGATTCATGGGGGCTTAGGGAGATACGGGACAGCTCACACCTGGCAGGGGACGAGGGGCGCAAACGCAGCGTGCCTTACCCCCCAGCTCGCGGGCAAAGCAGTAGACGTCATAGAGTTCCTGCGGGTCGCGTCTCCCGTAGCTCCGAACCCCGGGCAGACTGCTGCGGTCACCATAGCAACCAGGACGCGACTGCGTGATGGGGTATCTGACCGCGCGAGGGGAGTGGCCATCAGACGCTTGCTCCGAAGCCCCCTTCTCCAGGAGAGCCCCAGTCCCACGCCCCCGTGCACACCCTCACCGAACCGTGCGGTCCGAGAGCCAGCCAGCGTCACAGTTGTCAAAGCCGTCCTCGAAGGCAGCCTGCAGGTGCCTGGGGGCGGCGATGGTGGCGGAGCTCAGGCGGCAGGCCTCCTGGGCGGCAGCGAAGGTCAGCGCGTAGCGGTCCCGGGCCGCCCGGTAGTGGAACACGACGCCTGTGGGGTAACGGCAGGAGGCCTGAGAGGGGCTTATGTGGACTCTTAGCAAACAGACCTCCCTAGAGCAGATTTTTAAAAGACGGGGTCTTTTCAAAAAAGGGT
Organism: Psammomys obesus; assembly: GCF_907164565.1. Classification (NCBI taxonomy): domain Eukaryota; kingdom Metazoa; phylum Chordata; class Mammalia; order Rodentia; family Muridae; genus Psammomys; species Psammomys obesus. The sequence continues at coordinate 1,058,796 of NW_026594377.1, read as the reverse complement.
GTGGTTGGCACCTTCTTATTCCCGGCACTCAGGAGGCAGAGACAGGCGGATCTCTGTAAGTTCGAGGCCGACCTGGTCTACAGAGTGAGTTCCAGGCCAGACAGAGCTATATAGAGAAACCCTGTCTCAAACAACAACTATGAAACACACAACGAAAACAACAACAACAAAAGACATCCTCTCATGTAGCCTAGACCACCTCCAATCCCATATGTAGTGAAGAATGACTTAATTTCTGCTCCTGACTTCTCAGCCGTGTTTCATATCTGCTTTCATTTCTTACTTTGTTTGGTTTTTCGAGATAGGGCTTCTCTGTGTAGCTCTGGCTGTCCTAGACCTAGCTCTGTAGACCAGGCTGGCCTCGAACTCAGAGATCCTCCTGCCTCTGGAATTAAAGGTGAGTGCCACCACTGTCTGGCTTCATTTCTGTTTTTGAGAGAGCAGCTCAGTATGTAGCCCAGGCTGGCCCTAGACTCACAAAGCTCCATCTGCCTCTGCTTCCCAGTTCCCCACCACAGCCCCTGTCCCAGCTCATTTTTTCTTAATCAGTTGGCAAACAGAAATGACAGTGGAGTTTAGCAGAGGATCTGGGCAGACACGCTTACATGGTGTCTCCTGAGGTGTGTTAACTGACATTTTAAATATAGGCTCACTTTAACATTTTTTTAAAGATTTTTTTTTTTTCCGATACAGGGTTTCTCTATGTAGCCTTGGCTGTTCTAGACTTTGCAGAGCAGGCTGGCCTTGAACTCACAGAGCTCTGCCTGCCTCTGCCTCCTGAGTGCTGGGGTTACAGGCGTGCACCGCTTTGGCTGTTTACTTATTTTCTCACACATATTGCTTATATATGTGTGCGTGTCTGCATGTATGATGTGGGGTCTAGAGCATGAAGGCTCTGGTCCCCTGGAACTGGACTTGCATGTAGTTGTGAGCTGCCATGTGGGTGCTGGGAATGAAAGCAGGACCTCTGGACGAGCAGCCAGGGACCCCCAACCTCTGAGTCATCCCAATCTTAGGCTTCATGTATTGCTGTGTGTGTGTGTGTGTGTGTGTGTGTGTGTGTGTGGTGAGTGCGGTGCCTGAGGGCAGAATTGACACAGCCCCTAGAGCCACCTGACATGTTCTGAGAAACAAACTCAGGTCCTCTGGAAGAGCAGCAAGCACTCTTAAGCACTGAGCCCCTGGAAGCCCAGCCTCACTGTTTTTTGTTATTTGTTGTTTTGAGACCTTGATGTTTTGGTGATCTTTCTGCTGAGTCTGGTGATCTTCAGACTCCAGAGTGCAAGCATGTATGTACTACCACATGGACATATTAGTATTTTGATGGAAAACCACTAATTTAGTGTTCAGCAAATTAGATGAGGGTAAAGGGCCTTAGAAGGTGTTTACAGTCCAGCAGCTTCAGGCCCTGCAGTGTGCTCATGCCTCGGGCTATAAAGGAGGAGCCTGAGAAAGGGCTGGGCCCAGACCCAGAGGATCAAAACCCCTGAGAGAGCCCTACTCAGGGCGACTTCTAAGTGAGAACCCAGGGCCTGGGCTTCACAGGCTTGGTCCTTTTCATCCTGACTTAGGCCCTCTGCTTCCATCTTTAAGATTTATTATACATACAGTATTCTGCCTGCACACCAGAAGAGGGCACCAGATCTCATTATAGATGGCTGTGAGCCACCATGTGGTGCTGGGAATTGAACTCAGGACCTCTGGAAGAGCAGCCAGTGCTCTTAACCTCTGAGCCACCTCTCCAGCCCCCACCCTTTCTATTGGGACTCTTCATCCTCATCCCCTCTTTCCAGCCTTCCTTCAGTACTACAATGCCCACTTCATCATCAGGCCCTCCCCTTTCATGATTGGCCCCTCCTTTTCTGTCCTAGCTCCTGCTGTACCATTTAGTCCCTCCCCTCTTGGCCCCTCTCCTACCATTCTATCCCCCCTTCTTAGCCCGCCCCCTGCCATTTTGGCCCCTTCCCTCCTGTCATAGTCCCTCTTTTACCATTTTAACTCCTCCCCTTCTTTTCTTTCTTTCTTTTTTATTATTTTTTTATTTTTTGAGACAGGGTTTCTCTGTGTAGCCCTGGCTGTTCCGGACTCGCTTTGTAGACCAGGCTGGCCTCAGAATCACACAAATCCACCCACCCCTGCCTCTCTGAGTGCTGGGATCCCAGTCGTGGGCCAGGTGTCCGGCTGTCCCTCATCTTCTGTCCTTGACTCCTCGCTTGCTGGCTCCCTCTCCCTCCACACTCACCCTGCTCCCCCATCTTTGTTTGCTCTTCCTTTAACTTTGGCCCCTCTCCTTCTGTCCTAGGAATCTTGCTCTTCATCCTCAGGCCCTTTTTTTCTAGCTTCCTCTTTCTTCTCTTGTCTCTCTTGCTATGATTCTTGGGCCCCTCCACCCAGCCTCCACCCTTTCTCCTTCATCCTAGGCCCCTCCCCTTTCATACCTGCCCCACCTCACCTGTCACCTCCAGGGTCACCAGGTCCTGCTCATCCTCGATACCTCTCACCACCTGGCAGCGGTACAGCCCGGAGTCGCTGGCCCGCAGCGGCCCCAGCAGAAGCGTGGCATTGGCTCTGTGCCGAGGGTAAGCTGGCAATGACACCCGTCCCTGCCAGCCCTTGGCCACACGCACCACATTGTCTTTGGCCACTAAGATGGGCAAATCTTGTCGCTGACCTGACGCAGTCCAAACCTTGGTCCACTTGATCCGAGGAATGTCTCGAAGGGTGCCTGGCCATGGCTGCAGGGTAAAGAGGCAGGGCAGGGCCACCAGCTCTGCCAGGGCAGCACGCACGGGTCTGGGCCCCAACTTCAGCATGTGAAGCCCCTTTTCTGTGGTGGTATCCTGTTTGTCTGGGGTGGAGAGAAAGCACCTGAGTCAGAGGCAGAAGTCAACAGAACACTGACGTTTCTTGCTTTAGTGTCTTTCTTTCTTCCTTCCTTCCTTCCTTCCTTCCTTCCTTCCTTCCTTCCTTCCTTTCTTTCTTTCTTTCTTTCTTTCTTTCTTTCTTTCTTTCTTTCTTTCTTTCT
>NW_026594377.1:932167-1055761 GCF_907164565.1 Psammomys obesus | reverse complement strand
TCTTTCTTTCTTTCTTTCTTTCTTTCTTTCTTTCTTTCTTTCTTTCTGAGACAATGTCTCACTATGTAGCCCTGGTTGGCCTGGAACTCACTACATAGGCCAGGCTGGCCTCAAACTCACAGAGATCTTCTTGCCTCTGCCTCCCGAGTGCTGGGATTCAAGGAGTTCAACACCATACTCGGCTTCACTTTATTATTTTTTTCCTGAGACAGGGTTTCTCTGTGTAGCCCTGGATGTCCTAGAATTACTCTGTAGACCAGGCTGGCCTTGAACTCACAAAGATCTCCTGTCTGCCTCCTGAGTGCTGGGATTAAAGGCATGCACCACCACAGCCCGGCTTACTAACTCTCTTTACAGAGGGATGGAAGCCAGAGAGGCCAGGCTGCGGCACCGTGCAATGTCACCAAAGGGACTCCCGGGCCAGAACTGTTCATGGTTCTGCCTTACTCACAGTGACTTGCAAAAAGGCTTCTTATGTGGGTGAACTATGACTGTCATCATCACTGGCTTGCTGTGTGGCCCTGGGAAAGTCACTTCCCTTCTCTGATCCTCAAAAGCTAAGCCACAGGCAGACACTGGCTCCCAGTGTTTGTGGGCTATATTTTTCTTCTTTTTAATTTTTCTTCTGTTTTCAGACATGGTCTCAAGTAGCACAGGTTGCTCTCAAACTACACAGCCAAGGATGACCTTGCACTTCTGACCTACTGCCCGCATGCCGGGATTACAGGGCTGCGCCACTATGCCCCTCCAGTGCAGTCAAGTCGCTGAACTCCCATAACCATCTGCAGCGGCAATGTCTTGTCTTCTTTTAGGGACACTGGGGAAACTGAAAATCAGAGAAATAAATATTCTTGCCTATAGCCACAGGGAGACTCAGTAAAGAATTCATAAAGTCTGGACCCTTGACCACCATTGGGGAGGTCCTCCAGGAGAGGCACAAGCTCTTCCTTCCCTTGATCCGCCATGGCAGACATCAGTAATCAACGCCTGTGCTGTTGTCTCTCTCTCCCACCTTTCTTCTTCAGATCATTTCAGCAAAAGACAGTGAGAGGCAGCGACCTCCAGCCTCTGCTGGTTATGACTAAAAATAACTTCTCAGGTATCATGTTCCCTTTTGACTGTTCAAAGACTGGTTTCAGCTATTCTTGTTTTATTTTGTAGACCCAGCTAGAGGATCAGCAGGAAAAGGTTCTGGAATGAAAAAAGCTTAATCCATTCCTGCTGACCCATGGCTATGACTGTGGCATGTAAAGACTCCCTCTCCTGCCCCCTGTAAACCCAACTCACCCTGATCCCCAGTCACTAGGATCAGCAGCCACAGCACCAGGAGGCCTGAGGCCCAGGTAGATTTGGACCCCATACTGGAGCTAGGAGCAAAGGAGAGAGATGGAAGGTGAGTCATGGCAGAAAACTCCCCTCCACAGACATTCAGCATGGAGGAACCAGACAGCTCCAGGAAGAATTAGGAATCAGAACTCAGAAAGACCAGCAAGTCACTGAAGTTTCACACAGTAAGGCAAGCAGAGGCCAAGCAGGATTTTCTTCCGAGCCTCTCCCTTCAGAGAATCCAGGCTGAGCTGTGGCTTAGTGCTGGGATGCCTGCTAAGCGCACAGGGGGTCCTGGGTTCTGGTCCCAGCACCTTCCAGGCTTACCTAGGCCTTGGGTTCTGTTCCCAGATCTTGACACACTCCTGTGGGGTCCCCAGTTCTAGTTAGTCTCTGACTCCAAAACCAGCGAAGCACCTGTGAGGCCTGGGCTGGTTTTGGTGGCTCAGACCTGTGATCTCACATCTCAGCCCAGAGGGGTAGAGACAATCTACACAGGTTTAGCCCAATCCGGTCTTCTCGGCAACTCCCCTGCCCCTGCTCCTGCCTTGCTGTGAGACATCAGGTAAGTAGCTTAGCTTCTCTCTGCCTCCCTTTCCTTGTGGGTCAGATGAGGACAACAGCTGGCTGGAAGGACGGATGAATCAACTTATAGACAATGCTTTGAGCAACTTGGCTAGCAGGAGAACATTCTAGCTGTGGCTGATATTATCACTAAACTTCACACTGCCAAGTCTGAAATCCTGTTTTCCAAGTTAGCTTCCACCATCAGAATGGGAGCTCCTAAGGGAAGCAATGGGTCCGCATCCTTTTGGGGGTCCCCAGGCCCTTCCCAAGCCCAGTTCTCCCAGCTGACTGCAGCCCACAGAAGCTGCCTCCGCCTGGAGCTATCCCCTCCATAGGGACCAGGCCTCACCTGCTGGGTGGTAAGCAATTATTGAGTGCCTGCTGTGAAAAAAGGTTTACCCCATGCCTGAAAAACATTCATTCATTCCCCAAGGATTCCTAAAACTTTGCCCCTCTCCTAACTCAAGCCCCTTACAGAAGCTCAAAGGGGACAGGAGAGGGGAAGCCAGAGTGCAAATCTGCCCTTCGGCCTATCAAAGAAGGGGAGGCCCTCGCGGGTGGGGTCTCTAGAGGCTCGAGGAGGGCAGCTCCCTTCACCTCTCCTCCGGGTTTCTACGAGCACTAGGGGAGAGCCGGGCTGGGACCTGTCCTTGGTGCTGAACTCTGACGCCTAATGCGGTGGCTCTGGCCGCAGCCTGCCTTACCCCCAGACACCCCACGCTCTTTGCTTTGGGATGCGCAGCAGAGCACAGGCTACAAAGTTGTAAATAAATATCCACAGCCTCTAACTCCAATCCAGGCCGTTCCCGTTTCTTTCTCTGGAAACGCTAAGCCCAAGCAGGTTATCCTAGTGGCTGAGACTATCCCATTTTGGGGGAGATCAAGACCAGAAAATGTGTTCTCTCTCCCCACTCCTCTCCACATAATTGAGTTCAGCTGGGTACAGTAGCCAAATACTGTCATCTCCATTACTGTGGGAGATGGGGCAGAAGGGTCAAGGGTCTGAGGCCACCTTAAACTTCATTTTGAGTTTAAAGTCAACTTGTACTACATGGGATCCAGTCTTTAAAAAAAAGATCCCAGGCACACACCATCACACCATTAATCCCAGCTCAGAGGGAGCAGAGGCGGGTGGGTCTCTAGTTTGAGGCCAATGTGATGTATAGAGTGAGCTCCAGGACAGTCAAGCCTGCATAGAAAACCCTGTTTTGAAAACACCTGTCCCGCTACCCCACCAAAAAAAAAAAAAAATCTGTTACACTCTACCCACTATGCAACTCTGCTTCAGGGGCCTTATCCTCCCTGCCTCAGTTTCCCCACCTGTAAAATGAGCCCCGTCCAGACAAACCCTCTGAAATTATCAGGAAGAAATGAACTAGGACTTGTAATACATCACCTTTTAAAACAGCTCTGTACACAAAACCTTGGGAACACCCTAAAAATACCTAAAGGTAGTCCAGCATGGTGACAGACACAAAGTCAGCCTCACGCTCCTCCCTTCTCAAACACTCTTTCTCTCCCTTCCCCTCACACCCTCACACGCCCACATCCTTCTCTTAAAATACTTCCTTCCCTGGGCCACCAGAGGTGAGTGACAGCATTTGGGCTGAGGTCTGGGCCCACCCCCTCATGAATGATGCATTAGCCTCATGTATATGCAAAGAGGAGCCTGCAAGGGAGAGGGGAGACACATTCATGGGCCTGTGTGTGTTTGTGTCCCGGTCCCATTCCCAGCCCCACCCCAACCCGTCTCCACTGAGTTAGAGTTGGACGTTTGTCATCTGGTGTCACTGGATGTGTGACTGGGCGTGCATCTGTGGTTTGTGTCTGGGCAAGGGTATATCTGTGTCTATACCCTGTGGTGTGGGGGCATCAGCTCCACGAGAATTCTGGTCCCTGGCAGAAGCCTCGCACAATCACCCACGCGCCTTTGCACACACTGTGGTTCCTGGCTGGAGACTCACACTGGGTTTGTGTGCACACGCACACATGTGGAACACGGTGAAGGAATAAAGAAGCCGAGCCGGGGATCTCCACCCCGCCAGCCGCTCCTACAGCGACTCCTCAGCCTTGCACCTCCATACTCTGGGTCCCCGTTCCCTATTCACAAGACACACCCCAAGAGAGACACACACACAGACTTCCAGAGACATTAACAAAGGGAACCCATGCCAGCATTCACTGGGTAGGCTGTGCGACCTCTACACAAAGACACCCACAGTCTGGAGCCCTCGCCGAAACCCCTAACGGATCCACAGCAGGGCTGGCTCCTCCCACCGGCTGCCACACCAGCCCTGGGAGGTACAGACGGGTGCTGTGGCCTTGGTGAGCGACCCATCATTGTCACTAGCATCGTGGCCCCAGCAGCTTTGTAACAAAAGACACTAACTGTTAGCAGTTATAGTAGTCACAGGAGACCCCAGACCCTGACATGCTCTGCTCATGGCCTGCTGACACACAAAGACCCCGCTCGCTGGGGGAGAGCCTTCCCTGTTTACCTGTGGGGATGTCCAGGGCCACAAAGACTGCCGGAGCCTGGGGTGGCTCAGTGTGTTCCCCCATCTCCACATGCCCAGCTTGGGCCATGCCCGCCCTGCCGTGCCCCAGCCTGGCTCCCTCCCCTCCTCCCAGCCACACTTAGAATGAACAAAGCCACACTGTGGTGTGAGCAGGGGGGTCACTCTGACACCCCAGTGCACCGTCCCTTCCCTTCTAAGACCTGGTCACCCAAACAGAGTTCTAAAATGCACCACACAGACAGACTAGGTGTGAAGCAGGGTATGGAGAGCTGAGCTGATGCGTGGCATCAGGGGTCCCTGTCTCTCCGCAGGGTCCGTCTAGGTCCTGGATATCCATTTTGGGGCATACCAGAAGCCCACACCCAGCATTAGCCAGGACACCAAGCATGCTCCCTGGGAAAAGGGACTGCACCCCAACTTCGCATCTGTTAGATACCCACCCCTCGCTGAGGATGGGCGCCTGAGTCGCCTTCTTAGCTCAGGATTCAGTAAGAAGACAGAGACCTGTCTGGCTTCTCTTCCCAGAGATGAGACTCCGCTGTGCACACTCTAGAATTGGGAGCCACCTCCCCACCCCAGCCCTTCATTCATGTGTAAATTAGAGGGCCCCACTTCAAATTCCCTGGGTGTTTCAGCTAAGACACCAGGGTCCCCAGTCCCAAGACATCCTGGTCATGCGCAGGATGCCCTTGTCTTTTCTCCAAACTCGGAGTGCCCCTGCCCTAGCCCTAGCTCTCAGCGACTCCTGCTTGATCCAGAGAACTATCCTTAGCCAGGGACCCTCCCCACGGGGGGGTGGGGAGAGACGTTTTTTTTCATTCAAGAATCCCATTCCCAACACCACTAAGACCGCCCCTCATGCGTTCCGCGCCCCCCCCCTCAAAAAACTTGGCTCCCCCTCCCCCACCGTTCCCTGCCCATCTCCATCTGGGAGAGGGGCTTCTCCTTCATCCTGGTCAGTCCTCCCCAAGTCCGATTCTCTGCTGCCCCCCTTCTTTGCCAGGCCCCCACACCTGGCTCCTTAACGCGGATGCATTCCCACCGCTCCGGGCACAAAGGACGAGCCGCCGGGCTTCGGGTGCTCCTTCAGCCCCAGCGCCTGGCGCTCAGCACGCCAGGCGCAGCCTCCTCACTTATAAAGGACCACAGGGATGCCGTGCGCATGCGCAGCCCCAGGCCTCCAGCAGCGTTTGGGAGGGCGGCTGCCTGCCTGAGATTCCTTTCACGTCTGTCGGGACGGGCCCGAGGGCTGGCAACATCTGACTCCGCCTCCATTCTCTTTGCCCGCTTAGCAGGTCATTAAATAGCCCGTCCTGCCTCACCAGGCCGCCGTCTCCAATTTACAGGTGGGAAAACTGAGCCTCAGGGAGTTAAGAATGTTGCCAAGGTCACTCAGAGGGAAAGGGCAGAGTGGAGATTGGTAATGGACTCTCCAAGACTCCAAGGACAGTCAACCATTCCTGGAACAGAAATGGGCATGGGAGGAGGCGCTGGGTCACACTGCTGCCAAGAGTCACCAGAGAGCCAGTGACATAAAAAAGGGTTTGCTGCCAACCCCGGGGCCGACGGGTGGAAGGAGAGAAGGCTCCTGCTACTTGTCCTCTGACCTCCACAACCTCACACAAAATAACAAATAACAAAATAGAAAACGTTAAGTCATCACATCAAGCCTGGCTCTGCTAACGGCAGAACTGCTCCAGCGGCCCAGCCATGTTCATTCCATTCATTCCCTCACTCAGTCACTCAGTCACTCCTCACTCAGTCACTCCTCACTCAGTCACTCACTCAGTCACTCACTCACTCACTCACTCACTCACTCACTCACTCAGTCACTCACTCAGTCACTTTGTCCTATCATCATTTAATGGTGCACACAAGGCCACGTGTTTAGGATACTCCTACTTTGGGCAGGAGAATGTGGGACATCTTGGTTCTTGTTCTTTAAAAGCCAAAATTTTAGGGGCTGGGGTGGGGAGTCAGGAGGATCAGGAGTTCAAGGTTCATCTCCAGCTTCACACAAATCAGAGCCCAGCCTGGGCTACATGAGACCACAGCCTCAAAAGCAGTGGGGGTGGGTGTCAGGAAGGGGCTCATGGGTGAAGTGCTTGTCTCGCCCCAGCACCCATGTAGAAGCTGGGTTTGGTGGCTGGGTTTGGGGTCTCTGCCCCAGTGGGGGCAGAGAGAGGTGGAGCCTGCCCTGTGTCTTTTTTTTTTTAACTTTTTATTGGTTCTTTGTGAATTTCATATCATGCACTCCAATCCCACTCATCTTCCCCTCCCCTCATACTCACCCTCCATCCTTGCCATCCCCCCCAACAGAGAAAAAATCTCACTGTGGAAGCTGTAGTGTTGACAGTATACCCTTTTGTCCACACTTCTTTGCTTGCAAATGTTCATTACAATGACTCGTTAGTCCGGCATGAGGCCTCTGGCTTCTGCTGCTCTATCGACACTGGAACCTCACTGGGACCCCTCTCAGATATCCTGTTGCTGCCCTATGTCATGGAGACCCTGCAGTTTTGGATCTGTAGGACTGGTCTCTTCATCGATGGGGTAGATTTTGGGGTGGGCCGCCTCAGAGTCCTGGATCTGGGCCTGAGGGGTGTCTGAGCTGATCAGCCCACCAGCTCTGCCTCTTTTACATCGCTGGGGCCAGCTCACCTGCAGCCCTACATCCACAGCAGGATCTCCATAGTGCTGCAGTAGGTGAGGGGCAGGGCCTGCTCTCCTGCCTGCAATAGGTGACAAGGGGCAAGAGGGGGCACCTCTCCCTCCCATGTCACGCACAGCAGACAAGTGGTGGGCCAGCTCTTCCATGCTCATGCCCTCAGGACCAGCTCGCCTGTGTCCCTGCCACCAGGGCCAGCTCTGCTGTTGCTGACCAGGTGAGGGGCAGGGCCTGCTCTCCCAAGTGTTGCTACTGATGAGAGGCAGGGCCAGCTCTCCTGCTCTCATGACCTCAGGGCGAGGGCTTCTGCCTGTGGTGAGGAGATAGGCAGGACTGAAGGGAATATAGCCCTCATGTATGGTAGAGCCAGCTCCTCCACACCCATAGCCTCAGGGCCAGCTCACCTGCCATGCCAGGATGCCCAGGTGAGGGTGGGGCCGGTTCTGCACAGCCCTCAGACATCAACATGTCCCCAGGTGGCAGCCCACACCAGGGGCAACTGCCTGGCCTTTAGTGGTAATGGACCTCCTGCTGCAGCAGGGCCTTGGACCCAGATGTGTGGCCCCTGGTGGCAGCAGGTCAGAATCTGCCCATGGTTCCGGGCAGCATCACTGGCTGCTCACATCAGGCTGTTCCTTGCTGCCCTCCAGTTCTGCGTCTTTATTGTGCGCACATCCTTCCGTGTCTCTTTCTCTTCCATTGCTTTATCACTCACTTGCTCATCTCAGTGGCGCCTGGTGTTTCTGAGTGTCCGGGGTCATCTCAAGCATGTTCTGCCCGCCCCCATGCCTGTGGGGCGCTGGTCTGGTGGTCTTCTTAGGTTTGCTTTTTTCAGGTTCACAGGTCAGAAGACTGAATTCAGACATGGCCTCTCTCCTCCCTGCCACCTAGTGACGCTCATGCGACACAGCAGCCACTCTTACAATGCCTCTAGGGCCAGTCTTTTTGTTGTTTTTTGCTTTTTGTGTTTTTGAGACAGCGTCTCTCTGTGTAGCCCTGGCTATCCTGAAACTTGCTCCGTATACCAGGCTGGCCCCGAAATCAGAGATCTGTCTGCCTCTGCTTCCTGAGTGCTGGGACTAAAGATATGTGCCACCACTGCCTGGCCCAGAGCGCCAGAGCCCTGTGTTTTGGGGCCAGCTAGTCTAGCCAAAAATGGTGAGCAAGCCTCAAACACAAATTAATGGGTAAACAAGTACATTGGAGAGAAATAGAGGGAGAAACTCCATGTGGACATCTGACCTTCACCCCAACCACGTGTACTTTTATCCAGACAACAGGGCACACACCAGTGGAACCAGCGCTCAGCAGGCTAAGGCACAGGATCCTGAGTCCACAATCAGCCTAGACTACAAAATGTGTCTCCAAAGGAAGCAGAACAAATCTAGAATTCTGAATGGAATATTATTAAGCTGTGAAAAGTTCTACACACAACACTGCAAGGAGAAACCTGGAAACAGTGATGCCGAGCTGTCAGGGACAGACAGGCACAGAAGACTGCATCTTGAATGGCCCCAAGACAGGAAATGTCCAGAATGGTCCAATCAACAGAGTCAGAAAATAGAATGGGGCTGGGAGTGACTGCTGCAGGCAAGTGGGCTTTCTCTCAAGGTGTGAAATTTCATTAGAGGAAGAGGGGGCTGGAGAGATGGCTCAGAGGTTAAGAGCATTGGCTATACATCCAAAGGTCCTGAATTCAACTCCCAGCAAGCACAGCCTGTGGGCACACATGCAAGCAGAATACTGCACAAATAATAAATAAATAAAATATTTAAAACTATTTTAAAAGCAGAAGAGGTTGTGATCTTAAACTATTGTAAAAGTTCTCAAGCCGGCCTCACCGCAGGATCACTACTGGCTGCAGGGTTTTGTTTGTTTGTTATTTGCTTGCTTTGAGACAAGAGCTCAACATATTATCCTGGCTGCTATGGACGGGCTATGATGTAGCCTAGGCTAGACTTGAACTTCAAATGATCCTCCTGTCTCTGCTCCAGAGCAACAGGATTCCGGTGTATACCACCACACCCATCCTTGTCATTGTTTTGCTGGTTGTGATTGTTCATAAGATTTTCTCCTATTTAGGTGTAGGAGTGTGTGTGTGTCTGTGTGTGAATAACTACGAAGTCAGAAGGAGCCAGGTCCCCTGGGGCACAACCCGGCTTGAGTCTTCCACAAGATCAGCAAGTGCTCTTAGCTGCCTGGCTGCTTCTCAGGACCTGCCACCTGCTTTAAAACACAAAGCCAGGTCCCATATCTCTCAGCCTGGGCTAGAACTTGCTGTGGTGTGGTGGTGCTGGGCTGGAACTCCGGGGCTTTGAGTACGCTGGGCAAGTAGGCTATCCACCGAGCCTTGGTCCTAGCCCTCCAGCCGTGGTTTAGTTTGTTCTTGAGACTGGCTGAGCATGGAAATCACACTCAAACATACACACTCACACATATTCACACACACACAAAGTTTTTTGTTTGGTTTGGTTTGGTTTTTTGAGATAGGATTTCTCTGTGTACCCCTAGTTGTCCTGGACTCACTTCATAGACCAGGCTGGACACGAACTCACAGTGATCTGCCTGCCTCTGCCTCCCTGAGGAAAAGTTCTTTTAAAATAATGAAATAAAATAAAACACAGAGGCAAATTTTGCAGAGGATGCTCTAAAGTAAAGGCAGCAGGCATGAGTTGAGTTGGTACCCCATGGTGGAAGGAGAGAACTGACTCCTGCACATTGACCTCTGACCTGCACATTCACACCGTGGCATGTGTGCACGTCCTCCAATGAATAACAATCTTCATGCACTGTGATGCGCTCAGTCCTCACCGCACACTCCTGAGTTGTACTTGTCTGGTAGCTGGGACAAAATATCTGACAATCCTACATGAGGAAAGAAGGGGTTGCTGTGGCTCAAAGTGCACGGTGCAGGCCATGATGGCAAGGAAGCACGTGCAGGCACATGAGGCAGCTGCAAAGGCTGCGTGCGGCTGCTGCTGCTCTTCCTCCTCCTGCTCCTCCTCCTCCTCCTCAGCAGTCTTTCTCTGTCCAGGTTCTGAGCCCATGGAAGGTACAACCTCCATTTAGGGTGGATCTTACCACCCAATCCACTAATCTAGATGTTCCCACATGGCCAAAGGTTTGTTCCCGTAGGGAAACATTTTCTTCCTGGGTCTGGAGCCTGTCAAGTTGACAGTCAAATCAAGGTGAACCAGCCGTCTCTGCCCCTCACCCCCCTCAGTGAACTCACCTCCATCAGAGCAAATTACAAACCCTCTGAAATTTGTCACCACAAAATACTGGGTGTGACAGCGCACAACACTGTCACCCTAGTGTTTGAGGTGTTATTTTGTCCTTTTTTTTTTTTTTTTTTTTTTTCCCAGAGCTGAGGACCAAACCCAGGGCCTTCTGGGCGAAATCCCCAACTCTGTATTTGAAATGTTGAAATGCTGAGAGAGTCATAATTTTAGGACAGCCTGGGTTACACAGCTCTTTCCAGGCTCAACTCAGCCAAAGTAAGATTCAATCCCAACAAGCAAGCAAGCAAACAAACAACAGCAAGAAGAAAAAAATAGGTGGTGGTGCACACCTTTAGTCCTCGCGCTTGGGAGGCAGAGGCACATGGATCTCTGCACGTGAGGCCAGCCTGGCCTGCAGAGTTCCAGGATAGTCAAGGCTGCACAGAGAAACCCTGACTTGAAAACAAAAACTTAAGAAAGAGATAAAATGTTCAGAGCTTGGATCAGTAATAGAACTGCCTAGAATCCCTCAGTGAGGGGCTGAGGTGTGGCTCAGGGGCAGAGTGCGTGCTTGGCATGGGAAAGGCCTGGGTTCCATCCTCAGCACTAGGATAAAGTATAGGACCTGCCTTGCTGGGCTGGGGAGGTGTCTCAGCAGAGGATCCCAGCTTGTTTCCCGGCACCCACAACCATCTGTAACTCCAGTTCCATAGCATCCAATGCCTTCTTCTGGCCTCCAAGGGCACCAAGCCCACACATGGTACATATACATACAAGCAAAACAGTCACACAAACGAAATATAATACGTATATTTTGAGAACAAATAATAAAAGAAAAAAGATGTCTTGGCCAGACAGTGGTGACACCTTTAATCCTACCACTCAGGAGGCAGAGGCAGGCGGAGCTCTGAGTTCCAGGCCAGCCAGGTCAGCCAGGCCTACACAGAGAAAGCCTATCTCAACAAACAAACAAACGAACACAAGAAATATACTGAATTAATAATTGGAGGGGGGCAAACTGCTGTCTTTACCACTCATAATGGTGCCACTCTGGACCAGCCATCTCATTCTTCTGTACCTCAGTTTACCCATCTTAACCAAAAATACAAGTAGCCTCCATAGATTGCTAGGAGAATGAAACAGGAAGTGTGTGTGTGTGTGTGTGTGTGTGTGTGTGTGTGTGTGTGTGTGTTTGCTGATTTGTACTTTTTAAGAGCAAGTACCAGCCAATGCTGCTCATTCGGCAGCTGAGGAGGAGCTTGACTCCCCGATCCTCCTGCCTCCACCTCCTGAGTGCTAGGATGAGACAAACCACCATACCAAGCAGGGCTACCCATCTTGTTGCTCATTTTGAAGTTTACTGGGGAAACTGAGGTTTGGGGCGATGGGGTGCCCTGCCTGAAGTTATACAGACCTGGGCTGAGGCCCCAGAGCCAAGCTGACCCTCTGGCTCCTCACCAACCCCATTCCTGGGCTGGTGCCAGGGCTAAAAAGAGAGGGACTGGCCTGGGGCCCAGACCTGCTGTTGCTGGGGCCTGGAGTGAGGGAAGCTTGCTTGGGAATCTGCAAGGCTCAAAGAGCTATTTATAGTCCCCACCTCCAGCCTGGAAGGCCCTTTTTGTCGCCAGCACCCTGAGGTTGCCATCAGGAGATGAGGTGAGGGAGGGATGAATGGCCTAGTGGCCACACATCCTGAGCAGACAGGTCTCAGAAGCAGTGTTCCTCTAATCGTCCGGGAATGGAGCCAAGGTCACACGTGGACCTCATACACAAAGCTGCCAACCACCTGAGGAGGATTCTTGGCTACATGGTGAATTGGAGGCCAGGCTGAGCTAAAAAATAAATAAAACAAACAAACAAACAAAACAACCCATCTCATAAATTAAGCACATCAATAAAAAGGAAAGCCAGGCACAGCAGTGCACACCTTTATTCCCAGCATTGAGGAGGCAGAGGCAGGTGAAGCTCTGAGTCTGAAGCCAGCCTGGTCTCAGAAAAAAAACAAAAAACAAAACAACAACAAAAAACGGGAGACAGCCAGCCTGGGGATGGGTTGTAGGTGGACCCTGTCCCTCTGGCACTCTCCCTGCCTCAGCGCTGGAAAGTGGTGGGAAGGAGGTGGCTCTCAGGCTCCCTGACTCAGGGGGATGAATGGACCTCATTGGTTGCCTCACTGGGAACCCAGAGCTACTAATTCCCTGGGGAAACAGCAGGTTCTTTCATGCCCAGGCGCCAGTGGGGTGAGGAGGCGGCGGGAAGAGAGTAGGGCTGGCGGTGTCCCAGGAGCCTGGCAGCCTCTTGCCAGGGCCAGGAGCAGGAAGGACGGCAGCTGGGATTGTGAGCAGCCTCTCCAGGCACCACGGCCACATTTCTTGTGTTCAGTGCCATAGAGGTGACACAGACAGCCATGGACAGGGTATTGATGAGCCTGTGCCTGGAAACAGACGTTTCTACGAGCCCCAATGTCTCAAATGTAATTGTTACTGGGGGTCAACTCAAAAAGCTTACTGTTCACAGACAGGAAGCTGAGCTCAGAGGTCAAAGGTTCGCCTGAGATCACACAGCCAAGCTTTTGACTACATATGCTTCCTCCATAGGGCTCAGAGAACAGCTAAGCTGGGTCTGGACCCTGGCAGGAAGTCCTGGCATTTGCAGGCTAGCAGGGCAGCCCTCCTGACGGTGACCCAGTTACTCTGCCAGCCTTGCTTCCGGGGATGGATTTGGGAGACGCCAGAGAACCCTTCTGGCCTTCACAGAAAGAGGAAAAATCAGAGACCATTTAAGCCCAGGGGCTGCTCTATGTCAAGAGCCTTCATTCAGAGAGGCTGGGGTTCCACTGTCTCCCCAAAGCTGCTCCAGACCAGCAGCTTGGGCTCCGCAGGTCTCACTCAGATCTGTAGTCTGTCTCCTGAGCCTGTGCCCTGGCTTTCCTAGTTCCTGAGTGGGAACCTTTCCCAGCCCTCATGGTCTCGCCCAGAAAACCCCTCCAATCACATAGACTTTGTGGTTCATCCCTGAACCCATGAGGTCTGGGGTGTCTGTGTCTTGTTTTCTTTGGTTCCCAATGGAACAAACCCCTCTTCATCCCACAAACCCACCTCAAGCCAACTCTTTGAGGAAGCCTTCCATTAACTGATCTATCCTTCTCTCGGTGCTGGTGATGGAACCCAGCGCCGCACTTTCTGGGCAGCCTGCTGGCACTGACATCCTTAGCGGAGGACACGGCTCAGAGGGTAAAGCAGCCTGACTGTGCAATCCCCAGGGCCCACAAGGTAGGAGAAAAGACGCTCCTACACGTTGTGCTCTGACTTCCACATACAAATAAATATAATTTAAAAAAATGTATTTATTTTTTGGGTATGGAGAGTGGTTGAGAGCATTTCCCGCTCTTGCAGAGGGCCAACATTCAGTTCCCAACAGCCACACTGGAAGCAAGTACAGGAGAGGCATGGACAGGTAGCAGGCATGCATGGTATACAAACATTTAAGCAAAAGACTCATTATACATTAAATAGAGTGTTTTAATGAAAAAATAATAATAATCCCAGCACGGAGTGTGGAGGTGCATGCCTTTAATCTCGGAACCCAGGCGACAAAGGCAGGAGGAACTCTGGGAATTCCAGGCGACCATTATCTGCGCAGTGAGTTCGAGGCAGCCAAGTCAACACAACGAGACCCTGTCTCAAAAAATATATTAAATTTTTTTTGGGCAGATATTGCTAAATTGAGCGTGTTGGCGCTTCTGGCCTCTTAGGAGGGCAGTGGGATGCTGGGCTCCCAGGCTGCGTCCAGGGAGAGCGAGGCCCGGGAGGCAGACGACACAGGAAGGCGGTGAGAACATCTTGTGGCCTCAAGATCTGCGCTATCCCTCTAGATCCACCAGAAACCGTAGGGTGAGGGCCCTTTAAGGGGCGAAACGGAGGCGCATAGCCCCGCCCCGGGCCGCGAACGGGGCAGGGTCTGTGCTGCACTGCGCGTGCGCTGCCCGCACGCGGTTCCGGGTTCGCGGACGCGCAGTGGGGGCTAGGCTGGCTTTTGGTCTCCCTCGGGTCTCCGATCGCCCGCCTGGCCGGATAGGGCTGACCGAGGGGCTAGATCAAGTGGGGAGTAGCGGCGCCGGGCGTCGAACTCGCCGTCCGTGCTGAGCGGGGCGTCGCAGAGCGGAGATGACGCAGTCTTTGGTTTGCCCCGGGACCGTGAGCAGGTGAGACTCGGGAAGTGTGGGCCTGGCGGGGACGGATGAAGCGGGAGCTGAGCGGTGGGGTCAGGCCCTGCTGCCTGGAGCAGGCTAGGGGCGGGGCCGCGTGCTGGTGTCCCCGCCTGCGGGTGTTCCTGGCTGCAGGGGGCGGGGCCGGCCGGCCCGGAGGACTAGCGGGTAGACGCTCCTGAGACGGCCGTCCGGAAAGCCTCTAGCCCGGCTTCCTGTCCTGCAGGGTCAGTTCTGTGCTTAATCGCAACAGCCGGCAATTTGGAAAGAAACACCTTTTTGACCAGAATGAAGAGACGTGCTGGAATTCTGACCAGGTGAGCTGCTTCCATGCTCCTCCATCCCAACTTCGAATTAGATTCAGGGGTGCAGGGTGCCTTGCACTTTGGGGAGACCTAAAAAGCCGGGGTGCTCACACATTCCGGGCGCTGGCTGCGGCACTGAGACTTGAAAGATGAACAGGACGTAATGGGGCCCTGACCTTGTAGTTACCAAGAGCCTCAGTTTACCCATCTGCTTTCAGGGTCCCTCCCAGTGGGTGACACTTGAGTTTCCCCAGCGCGTTCACGTCACACAGCTGCAGGTGCAGTTCCAGGGTGGCTTCTCCAGTCGCCACAGCCGCCTGGAAGGTACTGGGAAACCGTGAGAGGTGGGTGTTAGAGGGTCCCCGAATTCTCAACCCCGCTTTCTCCACTGCAGGGTCGCGGGGTGGGGAGGCCCTCTGCAAGATTGCAGATTTCTACCCTGAGGACACCAATGCTCTTCAGATATCCTGCGTGGACTGCAGTGGGAGGGCCCTGGAAGCTTTGGTTCTTTGGGTGTGGTCGGACGTGCACTGGTTGGCTAAGGTGAAAGGATCTAGACGGCCAGGCCAGCCTGGCCACATGACCAAAGTAAGAGGATAAAGGCGTTGGCCTCCTACACCTGAGTAGGAGCTATTGCAAGGGGCTTCAGTGCTCTGGAGGTGAAAGCAGGAGCGTCAGGGGTTCAAGGTCATCCTCCGCTGCACAGTGAGTTTGAGGCCAGCTGGGGCGAGACCCCTCTCAATCAATAAATAAGGTGCTGTTGATTTCTTGCTGGGTATGAGTGGCACCAAGGGTCTGCAGTCACCTGGCCCGTTGGGTGGTCTGAACTGGGAAAGTGGGGATGGATGGGTCAGAAACAAACCACCATTTCCTTGACTGCACGAGGTCACGCCTTCTGTACCCCCACTGTGGAGGTGGACCGGCTGAAGTTGACTTTTGAAGACACCACTGACTTTTTTGGCCGAGTGGTCATCTACCACTTACGGGTGCTTGGTGAGAAGGCAGTGTGAGAGGTCTCGCCGGCCACCTCCTCCAGGAAGCCCCCTGGGAGGCACCTAGAAGTCCTTCAAGTTCTGCACAGATTTATTGGTTCCTGTTGGGGAGGCCTTCCCGCCACTGTCCAGGAGCTGCCTTTCAATACAGTGTGGGCTGACTGGTTCATCCCTGAGTGCCTGGGTTCCCGACAGGCTGTCTTCATTCGGGGTCGGCAGGCCCCAGGCTGCTCTGGAAAAGTTTGAGGATGTGGCTCTCCATCACCTGTTGCACTGTGGGAGGAGGCAGGAGGTGGCGTGAGCTGGGAGAGGGGCCTGGAGAGGCTGTTCAGCCGCACGTGTAAATGGAGGCAGCGAGCAGGAGGGAAGGGAGACAGATGCAGGAGGCCGCTCACAATGGCTGGGCTCGCTATGCTGAGATCGGTTGCTTCAAGGCAAGGCCCTTGTCTCCCTCTACCCTCTGAATCGTAGCTCTCCCAGCCTCTAGAACCATGAATCCAAATAAAATTTATATATATATATATATATATATATATATATATATTTTGTAAATAAGTCACCCTATCTCTGGTATTCTGTTATAGCAACAGAAACAGATAGAAGGCTGGGGCTCCACCCCCAGCGCTGTGAGGCAGGTGGACGGGATGACTAAGATCCACACCTACCCTGGGCTGGGGTTATTTGTATCTCTGTGTCTGTGTTCCCCAGAGTGGCTTCTGTCCTTGACATGGTCTGGTGTCCTACCGCAGCCCAAGAGCCAGGATGAGGAGGTCTGCCTGGTGCTAAGGGCCTGGGCACCCCCGGGGACCATCCTTTGTGCCCCCCTGAGGCCACCCCATCCATGGCCCCTCAGCCCACCTTTGCGATATCCCAGGGCCACCGCGAGATCCATTGGGGTGTAGCCGGAGTCGGCCTCTGTGGTGAGGTCAGCTCCTCGGGCTGTGAAGAGGAACGGGCTTGGGACTTAGGGCTGGAGTGACCCTCCCCCATGAGAGCTAAAGGTCTGCCCTTTGTCCATGCAGCCCTGGGCAGGGGCCCGACCTCAGCAACCCCCACCGAAAGAACAGGGTTTACAGTCTCTTGGGCATGGAGGGTTGGGCTCAACATGACTGACTGGATCCAACACAAAAACCCTCATACTCTACCTCCTCGTCTACCCTCGGAGTCCCACAGGGGCCTGGGGGCACTGACTCACCCAGTAAAGCCTCCACACACTTGACGTGGTTTCCACGCACAGCATAGAGCAGTGGGGTCCCCCCGTTCTATGAGATAAGATCATGTGAACACCAATGAATGCCGTCTCAGTGCTCTGTCCCTGCCTTCCAGCTGCCAAGTCAGCCTACTTCCTGCCTCCCACCTCGGCTGGCTCTTTCTGTTCTGAGTCTCTTTAGATGCCCATTCTTCCAGGAAGCCCTCCCTGACTTCTCAGCTGCCTCAAAGCTCTTGCAGCTGCCTGTAAGCCTGCCGTTACAGCTGTGGTCATTCTTTCTGTATCTGTCTCCTAGGCACTGGGAACACGGATCAGGTGTGAGGACAGTTGTCTCATGTTCCTAGAGCCCAGGGCAGGCCTGGCACCTTGCAGGAACTGCACCCATGTTGGGGAGCCGGAGTGGAAGGCAGGAGGCTGTGTCTGGGGTGGCAGGAGATGTGTGAGGCAGTGCCTCACCCAGTCGTAGGTGTTGATGTCCACGTCACGCTCAAGCAGCAGCCTCACGATGTCCGTGTAACCGCCCATGCTGGCCAGGGACAGGGCGCTCTCCCGCTCCTTGGCCAGGATGTGGGGGTTAGCACCCTAGGAGAGCAGAGAGGGTAGCGATGAGACCCCCGAGATCCCAGAGTCCCTAAGTAGGGCAGCCCGTCTTCAAGGCAGCAGCCTCAGAAGCCGAGACCCCGGCCTGCCCCTGCACCCCCCGGCCTGCTCCTGCACCCCTCCACCCCTCCAACGACGTACCCAGTCGAGCAGGAAGCGAACTGTCTCAATTTCTCCAAAGGCTGAGGCCCAGATGAGGGGGGTGAAGCCACGCTCATCTGGTTTGTTGATCAGGTTGTCGCCTGACAAGTGGAAAGGATAGAGCAAGAGAGCCAGCACTCATGAGTGGGTGGGCAGGGTCAGGGGGCCCATGAAGGGGACCCTTACATAAACACACATTTGCACACAAGCCACTCTCCCAAGTTCCTCTCCCAGTCAGGCATGTGCATGCCGGCAACGCGGGACACGCACCCTTCCGCAGATGGTCCTTCAGTTGGCTCAGCTCCCCTTGGGCTGCAAGCTGGTGGATAGACAGGGCTGGGGGAACAGAGACAAGCACAGTGTTCATACTCCACTCCCTCTCCGGGTCTCAGTTTACCTGTTCAAAATTGATCCTCTTTCGGGCTTTTCCTTTTGAGATCTCATGTTGCTACAATTTGCTACATGCTTGCTACACGTAGCCAAGGATGACCTGGAACTGCTGATCCTTCTGAGTGCTGGGATGACAAGAACATGCTACTATGTTTATGAGGGGCCTGAGACTCAAGGTATCTGTATGCTGGGTGAGCACTCTATCCCGAGCCACAAGCACCCTACCAACTGAGTTACATTCCTTAATCCCTAGTGGTCTTTTCTTTCTTTCCTTCCTTCCTTCTTTCCTTCCTCCCTCCCTTCCTTTATCTAGGTTGGCCTCCAACTCAGTAAATAGCTAGGGATGACTTTGAACTTCTGACCTCCCTGCTCCCACCTCCTAAATGCAGGGCCATGGAGTGCCAGGCCAGCCTCATAGGGAATCGTTTAGCCCAAACCCACTTGAGTTCCACTCACAGTCCAGGGTGGCTGGCAGAGCTGAGACCTCATTCCCACGCTGCCGGTTTGTGAGGGTCGTGGAGTGCTTCAAGAAGCTTCCTGCAGGGAGAGGAAGGCCTGTCACCCTGGTGTCCATGTCCCGAGGGTGTCTGGACAGACACTGCAGGCTCTGGGCTTAGGAGCCCACCCTATAATCTCCACGTGCGCACCCACATTCACACACAGACATTAACAGCAGTAAATAAAGAAATGTATGTTTGTTTTTTTTGATGTTTGGGGGAGGGGCTTGAGACAGGTTTCTCTGTATATAGCCTTGGCTGTCCTCGACCTGCTTTGTTGACCAGGCTGGTCGAGAACTCACAGAGATCTGCCTGCCTCTGTCTCCCAAGTGCTGGGATTAAAGGTGTGAGGCACCACCACCCAGCTTATAAAATAATACTTTTAAACAAAGGGTGAAAAGAGCAGGCCTCAGTAGCATAGGCCATGTTCCCACCCACTCAGGAGGCTTGGACCAACAGATCACAAGTCTGGCTACACAGTGATGTCTAGGCGTGTTGGGACTGCGGAACAGAACTCTGGCAAAGAAGCAGCAGGAGGAGGTGGAAGCCTCGACCTAGCACAGTGCAGTGAAGCAGCACTGGCTTAACACATGGGCTAAACTCCCAGCACAAAACAAAACAAAGGAAACAGCAGGCTGGAGGTCCTTCATTGGTTAGGAGTGCTCGCTACTCTTCCAAAGGACCTGGGTCTGGTCCTTTGGTCCTGGGTCTGGGTCCCAGCACCTGTGTTAGGTGGCTCACAGCTGCCTGTAACCTCTCAGCCCAGCACACCCGATGCCTCTGGCCTCTGTGGACACCTGCACTACACTTCACTAAACTGCGGACGTGGCTCTGTGGCTGCGAACACTAGCTGTTCCTCCAGAGAACCTGGGCTTGGCTCACCACACCCATGTTGTCTTACAACATAAACCAATTCCGGTTCCAGGGGATCCGATGGCCACTTTTGGCCTTTGTGGGGACTGGGCGTGTACGTGCTGAAGAGACAAGCACGCAGGCAAACACCCATGCGTGTAAATGTTTTAAGAATATAAATAATGGTGAGACCAGGCGGTGTGATTGCACCTTTAATCCCACTGCTCAGGGGGTGGAGGCAGGCAGAGCTCTGAGTTTGAGACCAGCCTGGTCTACAGAGCAAGTTCCAGGAGCACCACAGCTATATAGAAAAACCCTGATTTAAAAAAAAAAAAAAAAAGTAAATAAAAACGAGAAGTAAAAAGGCCATAGAACAAACAGGTTTTAGGGACACAACCAATCACCCCAGTCCTGGGGAAATAGAAGCAGGAGGGAAATCACAAATTTAAGGCCAGCTGGGGCTACACAGTGAGACCCTGCCACAGACAGAAAGAGAAAGAAGCTGGTAGAGGGTACTAGGAAGACTGGACAGTGCACCCTGGGGACTGGAAGTTTTCTCCTGCAGTGATGGCTGTCTTCTCAAACTACACAGAAGTGATGTTGGCACAAACTGCTTAGTGTGCCAAAGTTCACTAAATTGGACCCTGGCTGCTTACCTATGTAACCCCAGCACTGGAGGGAAAAAGACAGGCAGAGCCTTAGAGCTAACACGTCTAGCTGAATCAGCCTCGGCTTCAGGTTCAAAGACCCTGCCTTGAACATAGGTGGAAGCAAAGACCGGGCACCCAGTCCTCCCTAGGACCCAGGAGGTGGAAAGAGGAAATTGATACTTGGAATTGTCTTCTGTCCTCTGCACCTGTGACCTGTGGCATGGTATGTTCATACACACATTAGATAGATAGATAGATAGATAGACAGACAGATTGATAGAGAGATGTAATCTAAAAGGTTGCCAAGCTAGTTCTCAGAGGTTGAGAGCCCAGGTCCGAGCTGCAGCATCCTATTTCAAGGGATTCAGATGCCCTCCTCTGGCTCCCTCAGGCACTGCATGCAACAGAACACATGCATGCAGCAAAATACTCAAAACATTTAAAATCCTTCAAAACTTTTTTGTTCAGATTTATTTAGTTTCTTTCCTTTTTTAAAAAACTTATTATATATACAGTGTTCTGTCTGCATTTGTGCCTGCAGGCAAGAAGAGGGCACCAGATCACCCTATAGATGGCCGTGAGCCACCATTTGGTTGCTGGGAATTGAGCTCAGGACCTTTGGAAGAGGAGCCAGTGCTCTTAACCTCTGAGCCATTTCTCCAGTCCTGTCCTATTTAGTTTATTTCATGTATATGTTTTGCTTACATATATATGTATGTACTGTGTGTGTGTGTGTGTGTGTGTTGTCCTCAGATGGCAGAGAAAGTCATTGGATTTCTGGGGGGATTTGGATTGAAACTGCAGTTAGGATTGTTATAAGCAATTCTGGGTGGTTGGAATTGAACCCATGTCCTCTGAAAGAATAAGTGCTCTAAACAACTCAGCTATCTCTCTACCCACCACCACCCTTTTGAAGATGGTTTCTCTATGTGGCCTTGGCTGTCCTGGAACTCCCTATATAAAGCAAGGTAGCCTTAAAATCCCAGAGATTTACCTGCCTCTGTCTCCTGAGAACAAGGATTAAAGTTTTGCCAGGCAAAACTTTATGTGTGTGTGTGTGTGTGTGTGTGTGTGTGTGTGTGTGTGTACAGATAGATATGGGAGTAAAGCTGTTGAAGAATTAATGTGTTGATGTCTGGTCTCCATGCATATACACACAAATGTGCATGTACCAGTGTGAACACACTCTCTCAGGAACATGCACATATATCACCCTGACACACACACACACACACACACACACACTACAATAAAAACCTAGGAGGGTGGAGGGGGAAGAGCCGTAAGGACAGAGGGTTGATAGGAACTTGCCAGGCTCCCTCACCAAAGCCCAGAGTGGTTCTCACCCTGCAGTGAGGACGCACTGGCATCTGCCTCAGGATTCACAGCCTCTGGGGTGCAGGGGAACAGACTGAGGACGACAGTGTCTGAACTATCTGGGGATTCATCTCTGGGGTCCTCAGGATCCTTAAGTTCGGGAGCAGGGGACTGCTGGTTTGGGATGAGATTTTCTGCAAGCTGAGTGGGCTCCATGGAGGAAGCTGGAGTGAAAAGATGAAAGTAATTATCAAAAGCTCTTGGGCCCCCAAGATGTCTCAGTTGGTAAAGGCACTTGTCACCAGGCCAGATGACCGAGTTTGATTCCAGGAACGCACATGGTGGAGGGAAAGAACTGACGCCAATAAGTTGTCCTCTGACCTCTACACCAACTCCACAGCAGTTCCATCTCCCAAAATAAATTAATAAATGAGATCTTACCAGGTGCTGGGGCTTGGTTAGGTCGAGCATGGTGGCACACACCTTTAGTCTCAACATTTGGGAGGCAGAGGCAGGCAGATCCCTTTGAGTTCAAGGCCAGGCTAGTATACATAATGAATTCCAGGACAGCCAAAGCTATGTTAGAAAGACCCTATGTCAAGCATGCGCGTGTCGGGGGCAAGCGCGCGCGCGCGCGCACACACACACACACACACACACACACACACACACACTCACACGGCATGGCTGCATACTCCTCAGCCTTGCAAATTAGGGTGGGAAAACTGGGGCTTTACATAATTAACATTGCTAAAAAATTAACACCAGAATCCAAGGTACTTGTACCAGGCAACAAAATCGAGCTTCGGATAGCGGTCTGGGTTCCATTGACAAGCTGTGAAAACCTGGTCTATGAGTAAGTTGAGCCTCTTCCTCCTTAATAAGGTGAAGGTGTGAGGCCTCAGAGAGGTCACACAGATACTAACACTGAACTTATCACTGCTCCTCTGCCGTTATTTAGGTCGGGGTGCCCCCAAATGACTTAGGACTCAACAAAAGATGAGACTCGGAGGTCCACTCACCTCCCTCCAGCCTCCTCTGTCCCCCTGCACTCCCAGCCTGGCTCTCCCAAAACTCGGAAGGCTCTATTCACAAACTTTTCTGGTCCAGTGGATCTAGTGAGGAGCAGGTTGGTGACCGACGCTCAGCACTCCAGCTTCCTCTGCTGGGACACAGTGCAGCAACTTAATAATACGCGACGGCTAGTCCGACTGAACTCCTCCACTGCGCCTGCGCATCCTTGCCAAAGTGCCAAAAAAATCGAAGCAACATCTAGCCTTTTAAGACCAGAGGCGGGGCATGGCTTCCGCTGAGGCCAATAAATACAGCAGCGCATGCGCATGCCATCTCTAGTAAAGGCTAAAGGAGCCTTAGACCGGCTGAGGATCTCAGTGCGCATGTGCTCCCCTAACTCGCGCACCCCTACCGCTGCCTTCCCCAATCGGATCTACTTATGATGGAGGGCGGAGCAGTCTACAGACGGGGGCGGAGACATGGGCGGGCCTTACCGAATTTAAAGGCACCTCTTTTTAAACAATTTCTCTGCCTTGGTTCCTGAGGACTGTCAGCATGTGTAGCAAGGAGTACTTGAAGGTATCCTGTACCGTCAGGAAACTGTCCTCCACACGCACGCCTGGATTGCCTCTTTCCTCTCCATGTCCGGATAGAAGCTGGCGCGTAAGAGGAGACAGGACACCGAACATCAGAAACGGAGGCTTGCAGCGGCCTGTTTCAACCCGGAACGTTTAGTTAGACGTCCCAGCCTGCAGACTTCCGGTTCCGGTTTTTGGACTCTCCTGACTGCCTTCGCTATGGAAGAACCTGAGATGCAACTGAAGGGAAAGAAAGGTGTTGCGGGACCCCGGGAGCATTGGAGGGTGCGGGGCCTGGAGAGTGCAGTGCGGGGAGGTAGTCGACAGAGTGAGCCGCCTTAGACTTTCCGGCCCGCCGGGCTCGGCGGAAAAGGGAGGCTCGTGTCGCCCGGCGAGAGGTGATGTGGCAGCCGTGTAGTGTTAATCCGGGCAGAGAAAGGTGCTCACTCTTTCTGTGCGTCTGGGATAAGGTCTCAGTATGTAGCCCCAGCTGTCTTGGAACTCGCTATGTAGACCAGGCTGGCCTCTAAATCATCTGATTCCCAAGAGCTGGAATTCCATACTCACTGTAATTTGTTTTTTAGCGAGTGAACACGTAAACGAACGTGCGGGTTTGGTGGCATAATGCTCTAATCCTCTCCACTCAAGAGACAAGAAGCGGGATCGCAGATTGAAGGCCAGTTTGGTCTACATAGTGAGATTCAGTCTCAAAGAGAAGAGCTGGGGCTGTAGCTCAGTTGTGAGCATGTTTAAGGCTGTGGGTTTGATCCCCAACATTGCAAAATAAAGACCGGATTAGTGGGTTATTTTTTTTGGTTGGTGGGATCCCTGAGTGATTAAAAAAAAGGCGGGGCCTATGTCATTTGTGCCTTGGGAGTTGGCACCATCTGCGGTCTGAGACCGTTGTTAAAGCTGGTCTGGTATGGGCAGGAGGAGGCGGGACAATGTGCAGTTACAAGCAATAGGATCTTTTATAGGGGCGACGGTGGGGGAGCGGAAGAATGGAGACTTGACTGACTGGGAAGGCCCTTAGTCGAATTCTACCCTGGGGTGATGGTTTATGTGCAGTTGACTTGTGGGAAAAACATGAGTTCTGGGGAAGAGGAAGCTGGTGGGCTTAACAGGAATTTGGATGATTCTGTAGGGGGCAGTCTCAGCAGGCCCACTGATATGACAGGGCTTGTATAGCTCAGGGTTGGATGTGGCCTTCCACACCATTCCCATCGCAGAGTAGAGACCACACCAGGGTGTGGAGTTCAGGCCCCTTTGGGTTCTGTGCTCATCTTCTGGTCAACTGGGCATGTTAGTACATGCTTCTCTTCTCAGCGCTTGGCAGGCAGAGGACGACCCTTGGGTGGCTTGTGAAGGAGACAGCATGGTCTCTGTTGGTGACAGGCAAGGTGAGAGAAGAGCCCAGGGAAGGGTGTGCCAGGCAGAAGGAATAGCCAGTGCGACTGTCTACACAGTGAGTTACAGAGAAGACAGAGCTGCTGGATTCTAGTACCATGTTCCCTCCTGGTCTCTAGTATAATGTTACAGAGGAGCCAA
This sequence comes from Psammomys obesus, assembly GCF_907164565.1. NCBI lineage: Eukaryota > Metazoa > Chordata > Mammalia > Rodentia > Muridae > Psammomys > Psammomys obesus. The sequence goes on along the minus strand of NW_026594377.1, from coordinate 1,031,159 downwards.
GGGTTCTCAGTGGCAGTAGTAATGTCCATCAGTGTCCCCTGAAAGTGAGTTTGGGGAGAAAAGGCTGTGAGTTCAGTGTGTGCTGATGTCCCCTTGAGTTAGGCCCTGATGTTACCGCCTCTTGCTGTCCCAGGGCCTATGGATGACAATTACGGGGGTGCGCCCTGGCACTCAAAGATTGAACAGTCAGGACTGACTGAGGCTCAGCTGGCAGAGTGCTTGCCTAGCATGCATGAAACTCTGGGTTACATGTCCAGCTCCACAAAAACTAGGCGTGGTGTCACACATCTGCATTCCCAGTGCTCAGAAGGTGAAGGATTGATGTTTAAAGTCATCCTTGGTTACAAAGAGCCTGGGCTACCTGAGACCCTATCCTTAAAAATGTATTTTTAAAAAGAGGCTAGAGAGATGTCTCAGTGGTTAAGAGCCCTTAGTGGTCCTACAAATGACTGGAGTTTGGTTCCCAGCATTCACATCATGCAGGTCACAACCACCTTAACTCCAGCTCTTTAGGCTTCCACTGGATCTGCACTTAACCTGCATGTAAGTGCACACAATTCAAAATAAATACAAGGGCCTAATACTTGTTCCTTATTTCCACCCCACCATGTCAAACCCAGTCACAGACAAGTTCACTGAGAGCGTCTATGTGCTGGCCAACGAGCCATCAGTGGCACTGTACCGGCTACAGGAGCATGTGCGCCGCTCGCTGCCAGAGCTGGCCCAGCACAAGGTGAGTTCTGCCAGCCTGCCAGCTATCTCCCCCGGGTCCACTCACAGCCCCTGAGCAGGAGCGGGGTGCTACATGTGGAGGGGCTGAAACCAAAGCAGAGACCCTGGTGAGGTGGCCCGTGGCAGCTGAATCAGGTTGGACATTGTGAGGACAACCCTTGGGTGGCATGGTCTCTGTTGGTGACCAGCAAGGTGAGGGAAGAGCCCAGAGAAGGGTGTGCCAGGCAGAAGGAATAGCCTTAAGAACTGTCTTAAGCCTTCCAGTCACACAGAGCCCCAGGGGGAGAGAGGGCTGTAAGGAGGGAGGCTCTGTGGTCTACACACGCCTTGGTTGGGGAGCCCCAACCAAGACATCTAGGGGAGGGCAGTGAGCTCGGGCCAGGAGGAGGGAGGCACTCCGTGAACTCAGGGAATGGGGACTGCGGAGGTCTGTCGGGTCACTGGCTTCAACAGAACCTTCCTTCCTACCCCCAACCCTGCAGGCCGATATGCAGCGGTGGGAGGAGCAGAGCCAGGGCGCCATATACACCGTGGAGTATGCCTGCAGGTGAGGTGCCCGGCCACGTCTTCACAGGGCAGGGTGGCAGGCATTCCCCGTCCCGCCCCATGGTGGCACTGCCATGGCACCTCTGTTGGCCTCCTCTGGCGCAGTGCGGGTGCTGGATGGCTCACTGGATAAGGTGCTTGCTGTGCAAATTCCACCGGAAGCATCCATTTTGGCAGTTGATGTGCACCTGTAATTCTTGCTCTGGGGAGATGGAGCCAGTAAGAGGCTCTTCTCTCCAATTAGGGGCTAGGGCTCAGCTGATAAGGTGGCGAGCAGTTGACGCGTGCACTCACAGGTGCACACACCCGTGCAAACACCCAGGAACACACACTCACACATAAACCACACGGACACAAAAACCCAGCTGGGTAGCAGCACAGAGCTGTAGGCTGGACCCCTGCTAAGGAGAGTGGAGTTGCCTGCCACCCGGTGCTGTGCCCTCTGGTGCAGAGCCGCTGGCTGCTGAGCTTGCTACCGCCTCTGCCTGCCCTTGCTGTTTCTGAGTGTGTATGCCCCAGGCTGACCTTGAATACCCAGGCTTTGCTTTTTTTTTTTTTTTTTTTTTTTAAGATAATTTACTTAATTTTATGTGCACTAGTGTGAAGATGTCAAATCCTTTGGAATTGGTGTTACAGACAGTTGTGAGTGGGTGCTGGGAATTAAACCCGGGTCCTTTGGAAGAGTGGACAGTGCTCTTAACGACTGAGCCATCTCAAACACCCAGACTTATGCAGTTCTCCTGCCTCAGACTCTCAAGTTGCTGAGACCGTTCTGCACATGAGCTTTGCTCTCACATGAGATTTTATTCAACATTATTCAACATTTAGTTTGAGTGTAGCTTTGTAAGTGTGTGTGAGTGTATGTTAGGTGAGTGTGAGAATGTGTGAGTGCCTGTGTTCAAGTATGTGTAAGTGTGTTTGTGAGAGACTGGTTTTTTTGTATGACTGTGTGTGAGGGTGTTGGTATATGTGTGAGTGTGTGAGAGTGTGTGACTGCATGTAAACACACGTGCATGGCGCTTGTGTGCAGGTCAGATGACAACTCACAGGACTCTGTTCTCTCCTTCAGCTTTGTGGATCCCAGGCACTAAGCTCAAGTCAGGAGGTGGCAAGGGTCTTTAGCCACTGACCATATCTTTGGCCCCTCCTGTTCTCTTCATTGAGGTCCTTCTTCGTCGGGTCCTGGGAGCGTGTGTTTGGCTCAGTGACTGTGGCCTCTTAAGTCCTTGTGCTGTGCCCACTGGGCTCTGTCCAAAAGCGTAAGCCTGTGGAGCCTATAGGACTCCATCTTTCTCTCTGCACAATTTTTTTTTTTTTTGAAACAAGGTCTCATTATGTAGCCCTGGCTATCCTAGAAATAGAACACACTCTGTAAATCAGGCTGTCCTTGAACTAAGAGACCCACCTGCCTCTGCCTCCCAAGCACTAAGCTCTGGGATTAAAGGAGTGCGCCACCACGCCTTCAGTGTCCACTCTTAGACCTAGGCAGCAGGTCAGTTCTTCTTTTGAGCCACTATCCCTGTGGCTAGCCCTGCCATCTGGTCTGGGCATCTCTCTGCCTCTTAACACACTTAAGTCTCACTAAAGTGCAGATTCAAGCAGCCAGTTGCTTTTGATGTGCACAGTCCTGAGCCTGTCACAGATGAGGACTTGATTCCCTCTTTGCACAGTTCTCTGGGGTTTTCTGTACATAGAGTTATAAACCCCTTAACACAGGTCACCTCTGCTGCTTATGGGGCAGGCTGTTGGGCCAGTGGGCTGGCTCAGCGGGTGAAGGGGCCTGCACTGAGCCTGCTAACCCCACTGTGGAAGAGGAGAACTGACGCCTGCAGGCTGGCCTCTGCCCACAGGGCACCTCTGCAGATGCAGCCCTCCAGACATAATGTTTTTAAGGGATTTGTGTAATTTTGAGATAGGGTCTCACTCTGTAGCCCAGGCGGGCTCCAAATTCAGGGGATCCTTCTGCCTCTGCCTTCCAGTCCTGGGAAGGCAGGCAAATACGTGCATGCCTGATTTCATCATAAAAGCAAAATTACATGGCCAGCCCCCTTTTAAACACAAGACACGAGCAGCTCCGTCCTCGAAAAGCTGTGCCCACCAGCAGTCAGCGGTCTGAGGGGTGGCCCCCTGAGCAGGATGAACAGATTGTTTTCTTTACAGACATAAAACCTCTTTTTGATCATTAGTAGGTACACAGTGCTGAGAGGATGAGGCCACCTCTGCAGCCCTGCCCTGAGTGATCCAGGCTGCTGTGATGGCCATAGCTGGCTGCCCTGAGCTTGATCCTTGCTCCCTTCTGTTTCAGCGCTGTGAAGAGCCTGGTGGACAGCAGCGTGTACTTCCGCAGCGTGGAAGGCCTGCTCAAACAAGCCATCAGTATCCGGGACCACATGAACACCAGTGCCCAGGGCCACAGGTAGCCCCGGCCACCTGCCCTCACCCCAGCCCCTGTCACTACCCTAACCAATGAGCTATCCTGGTGGTCTGTGGCATCTGTGGCACCTATATTCTGTAACTCAGCTGGTGTGAGGAACACAGTGGTGCCAGGCTCATGGGGACAGTGACTGGGAGATGCAGATCAGAGGAAGTGTGGGTGACAAAGAGTAGCCTCCTGGTATCCCCAGGATGTCACCAGAGCAAGGGTCCTGAGGCTGGCTCTCCGGACCCATAGAAGGAGCAAGAGGAGTGATGTGGTTGGGGAGCTGGGCCTCTCTACCCTGCACCTCCATGGTTTCCTCAGCAGAGGCCCAGTGCAGTGAAAAGTACCTGCTATCTCAGCCTCTTTTGTGTTGGCTTTAACTCAATAAACACATACCTGACCTGCAAGAGCTTCCGCCAGCCTTTGATATGGGCCTCCCTGACTCTGGCTTGTAGCTGGAAGGAGAGGACCAGCAGGACCAAGTGCTGAAGACCCCTTCGTCCTCAGCCCTCCCAAATCTGGGTTGCAGTTCATCTGCCTAGGCAGTCTGACCTTCCACCCTTACAGTAGACTCAAGGGGCTTGGGGTCCAGGGTGTGACTCCAATATCTAGCCAGCTCTGCTAAGCAGCTCACCTAGGCATCAGTCTCATGAGTTCTGCCTGTTTTGCAGCCAGGAGAAACCGACCCCTCCTTCCTTGGCCTGACCCTGATCCTGGAAGACTTGGGGCCACCAGCCTTCCCACCCAGGTCAGTACAGAGGCTATCACTCTGCTAAACTAACCCATTTCTTTGTGTCCCTGCAGGGACCTGCTGTCTAACTGTTGGTTTCCTGGCTGCTCTTCTGGAATGGTTTCTCAGGGGGTTAGCTTGGAGGGTCCCACTCTGAATCTCTGTTGTTCAGGCCTCTGGTATCTCTTCTTCCCTTAGGCGGAGGCCTGCCTACTATGCCCAACCATTCAGCTGCTGTGTGGCCTTGAGACTGTACCCTCACTTCTCTGGTCTTCAACATTTTCCTCATGTTAAACATGGCTCATTCAGCTGAGGCCAGTAAGGGCTGGGTGTGCATCGTGAGAGCTGCATCAGTGTGCGAGAGAAACACTCAAAATCCTACCACCTCACAGTACTGTAAACTGACTAGCCCCTGCCGCTGCTCCAGGCTGCACACAGCTAGGTGCTTCCTCTGGCCTTTGCCTGTTGCTATGGCCTGGGGACTGGGTGGGTCTTCTCACCCCCTCAAGCAGAGGGCCTCATCCATGGGACCCGCTGGTGCTGAGCATCTTCTGCTGCAGAGGCCTCGGGCTTGGATGGAGACTGGCTCCCAGCCCCGGAGCCTGGGGCAGCAGGGGGTGCTTCCTGACCTGTACAGTGAGCACCCCTCAAGCTCCTTGGGTAGCAGGCACTTACGGGCCACCAGTCAGTGGGCATTTACTGAGGCCCTCAGCTTGCCAGGTTTCATTGCTTGTCACCCCCACAAGAGATGAGCCATTCTTTCCTGGGGAGTCCCATGGGGAATCTGGGAGGACCCAAAGCTAGAAGGGCTCGCAGGTTTGTGCACTGTGACCCTATCAACCGTAGGTGCATTTGCAGTGTTCATTTTTAAGCTCTTTTATTTGGGGTTCCTTAAAGCTTCTCCCTACCCTAAGTAGGAGCGAAGGTTAGTGGGAAGAGGGGCACAAAGGCCTTTACCTCTCCTGGCTGTCTAGGGTCTATGGGTTCTTCAGCAGCAGCAAACGCAGAAAGCAGTCTCCGAGCCCTGCGCCCCAAAGCATCTCTCTTCCCTGTCTTTGGTCTCTCCAAACCGCCACCCACCACCACCACCGCACTGCCTCTTTCTGTGCCCCACATTTATATTCTCAGGGTCCTGGACCACACCCGTTTACATGCCTGAAGAGGCAGGCGTTTACCAGCTGTCAAAGGCCATTCCCCAACAGGAGACAGTTATGAGCCGTGGACGTACTAAAGCCTAACTAAAACCTCACACTTGGATTAAAACAAAAACATATTTACATAACATAACTGAGTTTACAAAGACACCAAAACTCGCATTTCGTGCATTCCTGCTCCCAGCCCAGCCCACAGCCGGACATGCTCAAGAGTACCCTCTGTCTGTGGCTGTCTCCTGCGCTGCTCACCCTGTGGTACCCTGGGCTCCTCAGCTCAGTCTCATCTGCAGACTTGTTTACCTGCCTGGGATTGCGTCCCTCTGTCCCCAGAGCTACTCTCGGAGTAACCTTCATGGGGTCAGCTCCTCTTTGACTGTCTAGTCCCAAGACCCTCAGCACAGCCAGCCCCAGCTCCAGCCTGCAGGTGCCTGGATTCACATGCTGGCCTTCTGACCATAGCTCCCCGTCTCCCAGTCCTGCCAGAAGCGGCTCCTTGGACACCACATTGAGAATGCGGCAAGAACTGAAGACCTAGCAAGATGGCCAGTGCCTGCTGCCTTGGGGCTCAGCCATAATTGTCCCCCTTGGTTATGAACTAGGGTCCAAGAGCACCCCATGACAATCCTGGTGCAAATACACTTAGTGTCCAGTGTCCTCTTCCATGCTGGGTTCACATGGCTTCCACCAGGGATCATGTCTGAAGACCTCCCCTGCCTGACCTGTGTGGTACAGGGCAAGGTGCTGGCCGCCTCTGAAGCTGAGGTGAAAACATAGGAGTCCCTGGGTAGTCCTCTCCCACTCCATCCAGGGCAGGGCCTAAGACCCTGGCTTGGCCACTGACTCCCATCTCCTGGGTTGTGGTGGGGTGGGGCCTGCACTGGGCCCTGGGTTCCATCCCCAGCGTAACACACATCTCACAAACTCCAACAACCAAAAAAATGTTGCCAAAGTCGTTGGACAGTTGACTTCAGGAGAGCCAGATCAAAGCTCTGCTTAAGACCCCAGCCAAGCCTAGGCACAGAAGGTCTGCCACTCCCAGCTGTGTGAGACAGCTGGAGAGACAGCCCAGTGAGCAAGCTTGTCTCGAGTGAAGACCTGAGTCTGCTCAGCAGACCCACAGAAGCAAGCAGGCGTGTGGCTAAAGCATGTTGCCCCGGCAGCACACAGATCCACCTGCATATGTACACACATACAGAAATAGTACCTGTGAAAAGCACCCCAGGACTCAGCTGCTGAAGCAGCGGCTGCTCGGAGCAGTGGGGGCAGGCCTAGGGTGCCCAAGGCCCTGCCAGGGCGCGGTAACACCGCAGCCTCGGTGCCCCCAGCTGGCGACTGGCACTTTTCAGAGGTTTCCGAATAGTCTGTCCCCCACCCCAGCACCTGTTCAGGCCTCAGAAGGCCATGGTTACTTTGCATTTCATTTGAATTCCCCCCACAAGAGCAGAGCATTGGTCCGGGTACACAGTGCTGCCTACTTATACAAACCAGGCAGAGGCTCCTGGTCCTCTGAGAGCAACTGAGCCTCCCAGAGCCTGAGTCAGCAAGACCTTAAAGGCCTTAAATTTGTCCCCACACTGCCGCCAGCCAAATCTCACAGCCTCTCCCCACCACGTGGAGACGGTCAGTGACCTTCTTGTGCCATGGGGCATCCAAGAAGGAGCCTGGCATTCACTGATGAGGGATAATCTGGAAGGGGTCTGACCCCAAAGGAAGCATCAGCTCCCCAGATCTGTGTCGCGCCGAAAGGGAGCCCATAGCAGCCTGTGCTTAGACTTTTTAGAATATTTACCGGGAGTGGGGCACACTTGAATGGCACGTGTAGAATGTGTAGGGGCGGTCAGGGAGCGAGCTGGGGAGTCCTTCCACCAGGGATCAAATCCAGGGCTATCAGGTCATCATGGCAGCTAGCAGCCTTACCCACTGAGACATCTCACAGACCTTGGATTTATTTTCTTTTAGACAAGTTCTGGCTATGTAACCCAGGCTGGCATGAGCTTACCCTCTGCTTCAGCTGCCTCTCTCTGAGGTTACAGCCAGCAGCACCAGGCCGTCTTGCCAGCTTTTTAAAATATTACAACTCTAAAGTATAAATAAAGATTTGCTTTATTTTTTGTTCTGTGTGGGAGTGCAGGTGGCAGAGGTCAGAATAGGGCGCTGGATCCCCTGAGCTGGGGTTGGTTGTGAACTGCCCATTGTGGGAGCTGAGGATGTGCTCCGAGCCTGCTCCCCAGCCCCTCTGGCTTTCTGTCTACTCCCCTCCCTAACTCAAGTTCAACTTTCTTTTCCTGCTTTCTCTGCTAACCTCCTGGAAACCCTTCCTCCCCAGGAAGAGACCTCTGTGTGCCCCAGTTGTGGCTCTGTCCACTCCTCTGCACAGACTGTCTCTGGGTCTTGAAGAGACCTAATGGCAACAGTCTTTGGTGCCAGCACACTGGGCCTGGCCACAAGGCACAGTGGTGAATATGGAGTCTGATGTATATACCCTCAGTGCTGGAAAGGGGGGGTCTCAGAGAGAGTGTGAAGGGCACCAGATTGGTTCTCCCAGCACCTATGGCTTTTGTCTCTACTTTTCCCCCTAGCAGAGAATGGCCAGCCAGAGATCACACAGCAAGCCCTGCAAAGCAGGGTTGTTTTCTAACCCTAGTATAGGTGGGCCATGGAAAACCTTCAGAACTTCCCTGCTGGGTATGGTGGCTCCTGCCTGTCACCACAGCACTGCTGCTAGTTTGAAGTCAGCCAGATTGCAGAGTGGGACCCTGTCTCAAACAGCCAGGCAAGCTGGCACAGGCCTGATTTCCCAGTGCATGGGAGGCAGAGGCAAGAGGATCAGTTCAGGGTAGTCCTTTTACTGTTTTGTTTCTGAGAAAGGGTTTCCACTGTGTAGCCCTGGCCTGAAGCTCAGAGATGCACCTGCCTCTGCCTCCTGAGTGAGTGATTAAAGGTGTTGTCATCACACCAGGCTCAGGGTTGTCATTATTACGTAAGTAGTTTGAGACTGTCCAAAAAGACAGCGAGAACAAAGGCCCAATAAACAAAGAGCCTTGGCTTTCAGATCCCCACATAGCCCACCCCCACCCCACCCCACCCCTCACCTGAAAAGCCAGAGCTGGTGACTTACTGTCCCCCTCCCCCCATAATGAATACGGTAAGTGATGGGATCAGGAGGGTCCAGGGCAGCAGATGGGCCTCTGGTGGGTGGGGCTTTTCATGAGTGAGTAAAGGTAGGTGTCTGTGTCCTTCCTTCCCCCCCCCCCCAGCACAGGGGCCCTGCTGCAGGTGCTGCTCTCACGTAACCAGAGCCTTCAGGTTGCATCAGAGCCAGGGGGAGGTGGCCAGGTAAACAGCGGGCCCTGGGGGCCTGGCCTCCCCAGGCTCCTTCATCTGCCAATGCCTCGTTATTCATTGTGGAGGCCAGGCAGAAGCCCCCAGGCTTGGCCTGAACCTCCGTGTGTCCTGGAGACACCTGTGCGTGTGGAGTGAGCGACTGGATGAGGGCGGGGCACCCACCTCATAGCACAGCAGGAACCTTCCATTTGAGTCCGAAGTTTCCTGTGGCAGTGGTTGGCTGCTGAAATCCAAATGCTCAGGCAAAAGGATTGCCCTGAGCTTGGGTTACAAGACTGAAATACTGTTGGGGGCAGGGAGTTGTTCGGAGAGTACAAGGTTCCAATTATACACATGGGGAACACATCAGGGGCCCACCCAGTCAGCTGGACTCCTGCCCCACACCCCAAAGTCCTTTACCCAGGAGCAAACTACTCAGATTGGAAAGCCCACTGCAAACTCCCCACTTTCTGAGGCTCACGTCCCCATCCTTGCGGTGTGTTGCCCTTCTCCCCAGTTCTGGTCTCACCTCCCATTGTTCCCCCTGGCTCAGCAAGACTGGAGGGAGACCTGAAGAGTCCACTTTTATCATACTGGGGTCTTTATCCCTGACCTCTGACCCTTTTCCCTTTGATGCTCACCTCAAGTGCTCTCCCTTTGGGTCCTCCTCTGGGCCTGGGCTGGTGCAGGATGAGGCTGAGACTCCAGGCTGAGGGTGGAGAGGAGTCCTACAAGACCCCACACAATGACTTTGCAAAGCCAGAGGTGAGCTGAGACAGGTATGATGGGAGAAGACCAGAGGAGGGCAGTAGGGTCACAGGCTCAGGAGGTCCAGTGGAAGGAGAGAGCCCACATAGGAGGCCCAGATCCCCATGTAATGGTTCCAGTTTTCTGAGGCCATGAGCCAGCATTAAAGGCTGACTTGGTCCGTTTTGCCAGCAGGATCAGGGCTCAAGGGAATTCTTTTATTTCTTTATTGGGCAGGGTCAGTAGCTGAGGCTGCCCTGGAACTAGAAGCAATCCCCTTGCCTCAGCCTCCTTACCCCAAGATTCCATTGCTTTTTTTTTTTTTTTTTTTTTTTTTTCCTTTCAGGGTTGGAGCGTGAATGTAGCTTTTTGCTCGCTAAGCAAGCACTCTACTGCAGTCTCACACCTTTTATTTGTATATTTATTTAGAGGCAGGGTTGTCCTAAGCTCCCCAGGCTGACCTTAGACTCACTGTCCTCACGTCTGCTGAGTACCTGGGGTTACAGATGTGAGCCACCAGGCCCACTGTATTTATTTATTTAGAGGCAGTCTCAAAACTGCCCAGGGTACCCTTGAACTTTTTGTGTGTCTCAGACTGGCCAGAAACTTAGCATGCTGCCGCCAACAGGCTGTCATCAGACTAGCTGGGAACTGTATTTTACCCCGGTTAAGGTGTATGGTCCAGGCTAACAGTGGTGCAAAGTAAGGGCAGGGTCACAGTGAGGTCCAGGAGCACTGAATCCTCAAGGGGAAACCTGGCTGTTTCCATGCAGCTTTGCCCTGTATTATTATTATTAGTAGTAGTGTGTGTGTGTTTTTCGAGACAGTTTCTCGGTGTAGCCTTGGCTGTCTTGGAACTCACTCTGCAGACCAGGCTGGCCAGGAACTCAGAGATCCGCCTGCCTCTGGGATTAAAGGCTTACTCCACCACCGCCCCGGCTTTTTTTTTTTTTTTTTTTTTTTTTTTTTTGCTTTTGTGGGGGCGGGTGGCACGTGTGCCACAGTGTGCAGAAGGCGTGGGTTCTCTCCTTCCATCTTTTGCATATCGGGGATGGAGATTGAACTCCGGTCAGCATGCTTAACCCCTGAACCATTTCATTCCCCGACCCCGTTTTGTTTTCTTTTTTATCTTTCTCTTTCTTTTGATTTTTGATGGTGGTGGTGATGGTTTTCTTCCAGACACAGTTTCTTTGGATGTCCTGGATCTTGTTCTGTACGCAAGGCTGGCCTCTGCCTCTCTGAGGGCTGGGATTAAAGGTGTGTGTCGCTGCCCGCGGCTCTGTTTGTTTTCTGTTTCTGTGGACAGGGGCTTGCCCAGTCCTCCGGTCCCGGCCTGCCGAGAGTGCGCCTCAAGCCTTGCCTCTCTTAGCTCTGGATCCCGGCATCGCCTCTGGACGGAGTACGGAGTGCCTGGGAGTTAGGACACCGCAAGTGTCTGCCCCTATGCAAATGAGTTTCACCTCCATCCAATCATCTCTCGGGGGCGGGCCCGCACCTGCGGCTGGGCCGGCGGCAGCAGTAGTAGTAGTTGGGCCGGCGCAGCGGCAGCAGTAGGCGCCGGGACCCCCGCAGTGCGCAGCAGGTGCGGCCGGAGGGACGGGACTCCCGGACTCCCGAGGTGTGCGGGGCTCGGGGCAGATGGGGTGCAGAGGGCGGTGTGTGTGCGGTGTGTGCGGGAGCGGGGCTGGGTTTCAGCGGTAGGTTCTCTGTCTAGCCCAAGCTAGTCTGGACGTTACTACATAACTCACTCCAGCCTCAGTCTCCAGAAGTTTTGTTGGGCTCACAAGCTGTGACCACACTCACTGTTTGAGGTTTCTTTTGTTTGCTTGTGTTTATTTTTTGTTTTTTCAAGACAGGGTTTATTTTTGTAGCCTTGGCTGTCCTGAACTAGGCTGGCCTTGAACTCAGAGAGAACCGCCTCCCTCTGCTTCCCTGAGTGCTGGAATCAGAGAAGTGTGCCCCTGCGCCCGCGCCCATCTTGTTGGAGATTCCTTTGAGAATCTGAGTGAGGGTCTCACTCTATAGCCCAGGTTGGCCTAGAAGACTGTGTAGCTGTGTTTGGTGCTTCATGCCTTTACTCCCAGTCAGGGAGATCTTCCAGGCCAGCCTGGTCTTCATAGTGAGCCCTAAGCCAGCCAGGGCTATATCCTTAGACCTTGGCAAAAGCAAAACTCTGTAGCTCAGGCTCACCCAGAACTCAGGACAGTGCCAAGATCACAGATGTGTACTCAATGGTGGCTGTTTGTGGTTTTCTTGGGGTGAGGGGTAGTGGGGAATTGGGAAGTTGAGACAGGGTCTTTATATGTAGTTCAAGCCAGCCTCGAGCGTTCATCAATCCTCCTGCCTCAGTTTCCAAAATGTGGGATCACAGGTATGTCCCTCGTGGAGGCTGTGATTAAGGTTTTGTGAGGACCGGTTCTGTGGCGCCGGTACGTCTCTGAGCTGAGCCTGCCCGTCTCTGAGCTGAGCCTGCCCGTGCCATCCATTGCCTGTGTTTTACTTTGGGTATGTCCGTGGGCACGGAAGGGAGGCGGAAGGGGCCGCCCTTGCTCCATGCCTGTGTCTTCCCTGGAAACTTCAGCAGGAACAACTCACACACCTCGGAGGCAGGGTCCCTTTCCTGGTCCTCACCCCTTCTTGTCTCTTAGTGACCCATCCTTGCCTGGCCCCAACACTACATGCAGACAGAAGTCAGCCAGCTTAGGCCTCCACGTGCTTGCTGGGCAGAGTTAAGGACTGTGGTCCTATGGGACCGGGAATAGGAGTTCTGACTGTTGGTGTGAACAAACCTGGACACAAAAGAGCCCTCGGTGTGCAGGGCCTGGGGAGAATGCTTGACCGCAGTCCGTCAGTGAGCATCTGGGGAGGGCGCTCAGGAACGTGCGAGCTCCCAAGTTCTGTCCCAGGCACTGGAGGTGGCTTGGGGCCACCTACCTCAGTTTAGCGGGATCAGTGCTGACCTGTGTGATTGTTACGGCTTCAGGGACCGCTGACAAGGTGGGCTTGCTCCCTGAGGGCTGAGTATGTCACCCACTCCCTTGCTGAAGACCAGAACAAAACTGTTGTGAAAGGGACAGAATTTTGGGACACTTAAGGCACAGGGGCCATCTGAAAGCTGATTTGGAATTTTCTTTTCATTTTATTTTTGTTTTTTCAAGACAGGGTTTCTCTGTACAGTCCTGGCTGTCCTGGAACTTGCTCTGTAGACCAGGCTGGCCTTGAACTCACAGAGATCCACCTGCTTCCTGAGTGCCAGCTCTTTTTGTTGTTTTAAAGATTTGTTTAATTATTATTATTTTTAATCATATGCATGGAGCAGGGAAAGGATACCTATGAACAGCTGGATTGGATCCCTTGGAGCTGAACTTTTGAGCCTTACTCATTGTGGGTGCTAGGAACCAAACTTTAGGTTTCTGCAAGAGTAGCAAGTATACTTAACATTAGCTCAGGAATTTAGTCTTTTTGAGCCAGGGTGTTAAGTTTCCCAGGCTGGCCTTCAACTCCTGATCCTCACCTGGGATGACAGATGTGAACCACCAGGCCCTGATTAGAGGAGACAATACTAAGGCCAGGCCGGGACACCCAGCCCCCTGGAGAAAGAAGGGACTCAAGGCCATTCCCAAGTCTTTGAGAGAATAGGAGCAGCTGCTGAGGGACATAGCCTCACCACCAGCCTGTCTCTCTGAGCTGTCTGCCTTTGTGACCACAGCAGGGCAAGGAGCCCAAACATGGCTTCTTGTTTGTCGGAAACAGCCTTGTGTATCTGCATAGCTGAGGGTGACCTTGGATTGTCGATCCTTCTGCATCTCAGAGCTGGGGTGACAGGCATGCACCACCGTGCCAGGATTTGCCAGTGACACCTGTGTGTGACTTGACATACCTAGCCTGAGACCTAGATTTCCATCCTAGGGTGACAATGCCAGCTGGTCACGAGCGGTGAGTTTGGAGTGTGGCAGGCAGATGCTGGGGCCCAAGTCTGCTCCTCACTGGGAACCTAGGAGTCTTGCCATCTGGCACTAGGGCAAAGCCCACTCTCCCAGTAGAGGAGGGCCTGTGTCTTGGTAGCTGAGCTGTTTCTGTGAGTAGGGCCTGTGTTGACAGCCTGGGCAAACAGTAGGTGCTTGGTCATAGCAGATACCACGAGCTGTTTCCAAGCAGAGAGCTGGGGAGGGTCCGCTTGTCCCTGACTCACCATCTTCTTTAGTTCACCCCAGGTCAAGGTGAGAGCTAAGAGGGGAGCAACAGTGGTGGCTGACGTGGCCTCCGCACAGCTGTGGACTTCTCTCATCCTCTTTCCCAACCTGCACGCTGATAGTCCAGGCCACAGCTCCTCCTGAGGTGTGCTGTCCTGCCGTCCTGCTCCCAAAGCCCCCACCACAGCACTGAATCCAAGAACTCTGAATCAACATAACCTTCCCATAGTGCTCTGCTCCTCTGTCCACTGCCTTCACCCTGTCCAACCTCTCTAAGGGAGCATGCTTTCCCTCAGGGCAGATGGCAAGACAGCCAGGTGTCCTTAGGAGCAGGCTACAGCAGCCGCAGCCACCTCCCTCTTCAGGACTTTTTTTTTTTTTTTAAGATTTATTTACTATTTATACAGTTTTCTGTGTGCATGCCAGAAGAGGACACTAGATCTCATTATAAATGGTTGGGAGCCACCATGTGGTTGCCGGGAGTTGAACTCAGGACCTTTGGAAGAACAGTCAGTGCTCTTAACCTCTGAGCCACCTCTCCAGGTCCCTCTCCAGGACCTTTGCACTTGTTCTACTGTGCACCAGGCGGGCTAGCCCTTTGTCCCTGCCTGGATGGCACCCTCTTATCCTCAAGACCACTGCTCAGACAGGCCTTCCTGGACTCTGTGCATACCATGCTCACCATTACCCGGCCTCAGTCTCCCCATTTTCTCCTTTTTCTTTTCTGTTTTCTCAGATAGGTTGTTAGGCCACCCTCAAACTTACTGTGCAGCTGAGGCCGCCCTTCTGGTCCTCCCTCCTCCACCTTCCAGCTGCTGATGACAGGCAGGAGGCAGCAGACCAAGCTGCTCTTCCCGTTCCTTCCCCAGACTCCCCAGACACAGCCAGGATTCTGCTGTCGACCGGCCAGAGGACAGTCCAGTGTTTGTCCGGCCCCTTGCCTGGGTGTCCCTGACAGTTCTGGGCCTACAGAGGAGGACACAGGATGCCCCTCACCTGAACTCGGGCTCCCATTTGGTATATCTTGGGGCTTTTGAGGCCATGGGCAGAATCCCTTCCGCCCAGTGCTGACAGATGTGTTAATTTCCCAAGCTGGGAGGCCTGAGCCTCTCTAAGGACCAATTCCCCATGGGAAGCTCTTTCTGTGCAACAAAGAGGGAAATCTTGGGCTGTTCCTGCAGCCCCTGTGGAGGTCTTGGGCACCCCTCATACGGGGCAGCAGGCTCGGGCCAGGCTGGTGATCTCACCCGCACATGCACGCACGCCTCCCTACCCTCGAGTCTCTCACCAGCCTTAACAAGAGTGGCCAACCGTCAAGCCCTCGGGATCTGCCTGGCTTGAATGTGGGCCCTGAGGGTCAAACTCAGGTCTGCAGGCTTACAAACATCACCCACTGACCTTTCTCCTCAGCCACCTCTCTGTCTCTGTCTCTGTCTCTGTCTGGCTGGTTCTCTCTCTGTCTTTCTCTCTCTCTGTTAAAATTAAATTTTATTTTATGTGTAGAGTTTTGGTTTTGGTTTGCTTTTTTTTTTTTTTTTTTTCATTTTTGCTGTTTCTATTGTTTGGAGACTGGGTCTCACTATGTATCCTTGGCTGGTCTGGAACTCACTCTGTAACCAGGCTGATCTTGAACTCAGAGATCTGCCTGCCTCTGCTTCTCAGTGCTAGGATTAAGGGTGTGCGCCAGCAAAACAGGCTTGTTTTAATAGAGGGTCTCACTTAGCCCAGGCTGGCCTGGAACATCTGAGCGCTAGGATCACAGGTGTGCCCCACCGTGTCTATTTTCATGGGTGGTGGGGATGGAACCTGGCTTCATGCATGCCAGGCAAACATCACTAACTGGATGAGAATGTCTTACAGAACAGGGTCTCACACTGTGGGCCACAGGCCATCTGCGGCCTTACATTTATGTTGTGTGTCATGAGATCCTTAAAAGGAGCCTGAAAGCAAAGAATGGAACTCAGCAGCACAGGGCTTGCCTTTCAGCATGTCTTCAGCCTGAAAAGAATCAGCACTTGCTGACCCTTGACCCAGCTCTGGACAGTCAGCCAGCAGCCACTATAGCCCTGACACAGTGTCTGTCCACTGAATTCAATATTTGTTCCCCACCTTCAGCAGACCAGGTGGACCTCAGTTTCCTCAGTGATGCCAAGGAAACCTGTGTACACAGGGACTCTGGGCACCTTCCTAGAGTTGGGGAAATGAGGTTTGCCCCTGAAGCCCTAGCAGAGCTGGGCCCCCACAGAGGCAGGAGCACGGGCGCATGCATGTCAGGGGGGACCAGCCTGGATCTGGAGGTCTTCTTATGTCTGAGGCGTGAGAGCTATTGAGAGAGGTCCATGTACCTTTGAAAAACATGTGAATGTTTGGGGGTTTCCTTATGTGTCGTCAGGGACTGGCTGGGCTTGAGACAGTCTGTGTGATGGAGGATGCATGCATCTGAGGATTGTCACTTCTCGGAGATTCTGCGGTTGGTCTCATGTTGGGTTAGTGTTTAGAGAGCAGTGTGAATTATGGATATGTCTGTGCTCTTGTTTTGTGAGACAGGATTTCACTGTAGCCCAAGCTATTTAGGAACTCACTATTTAGCCAAGTTGGCTTTGAACTGAAAACAGTCCTCCTGCCTCACCTCCTGAACTCTAGGGTGACAGGTGTCAAGGCTAGGCCAAATCCGGATCCAGAGTGTGGGGATCCACTGTGTTCCATACTGGTGGACCGAGGTATTCTCCAAGTGTGGATGGGGTCTCCCTGTCTTTCCCCAAGCCCCCAGCAAGCACCGAGCTTGATTGACTACCCCTCCCGACCCTTATACCCAGAGGCTGAGGAGTAGTGACCGCCTATCCCTGAAGCCAACATAAAGGATTGGCAGTCAGGCACCCCGGCAGCCCGGACTGACCAGGTTTTGGTGGTGAAGCTGTGGCTGCCGTGGGGAGGTGGGGGGAGTGTGCTGGAGAGCTGGTCACAGTCTCAGTCAGATAGCTGCTCGGCCCAGCTTTGGGGTGGGCGAGGCCCCGCCCCCTGCCCTCCGGGCTCCTCCCTCCCAGCACGGAGGGACCTGTCTCCGGCTGCAGCGATGGGGAGACAGCTGGGGTCACTCTCAGCAGCCCTCGTCCCCAGGAGAGGGCGGGGAGGGGTCCTGGCTTTCCAGGGGGCGCTTCCTGTCGTCGTAATGAGGAGTCCTGGGAGCAGGTGATGAAACCGCAGCCTGGGTTGCGTGAGGCCGCATGTCCCGCGGGCCTGACTCCCCACCTGCCTCTCACTTCTGCTTTCTCCGTTCACTGGGCTGTGGGCCCTGTGCAGCCCGATGGCCCATCGCAGGGAACAAGCCAGAAGCTGGACATGGCCTGGCAGTCAGCGCCCTGATGTCCAAAGTTGGCTTCTGGAAGGAAAGACAAATTGAAAGCCCTTGGGGTAGGGAGAGACAGGGTTTCTACTTCCATTTACCGAGGAAAGGAGGCCTCATGGGGGCAAGAGGCAAAAGGTCACCGGGAAGGTGGGATCCTTCTGGTCACCCTGATTTCCATCACCTGGGACCCAGTGGCCTCACCAAGCTAGGGAAGTTCATGGTTTGTAAGACCTTCAGAGGAGTTTGTTGGTTGACTTACTAACCATAAATCCCACCAGACAGAAGAGTTGAGTGAGTCTGTGAGTGTGTGTGTGAGAGAGAGAAAGAGAGAGAGGCCATGTTATCTTCTATGTTAATTTAAAAAAAGACATCCATATCCAGGTGTGGTAGCCCACTGCTTTAATCCCAGGAGGCAGAGGCAGGTGGACCTCTGAGTTAGGCCAGCCTGGTTTACATAATGAGTTCCAAGACAGTCAGGACTACATACTGAGACACCCCCGCCTTTAAAACAAAAATGTAACAGCCATTAATTTAATCTTCGTGTGCACACCACACCTGGTGCGTGAAACTCAAAAAGCAGTGTCCGGGCGTGGGTGTCCTCCCACCGTGTGGGTCCATGCTCACTCTCAGCCCCTCAGGTTCAGCACTGCCTGCTTTTGTCCCGTGAATCGTATTGAGTGACAGCCCCCGGCTCTGCTGGGTCCGCAGAAACTTACTGCCCCTTGCCCAGTCTGTCAGAGAAGATTTATGGCTGTCCCAGCCCCTCACTCAGTGCCCAGACCTGGGACTGATAGCCCATCCACATGCCAGCTCCCCGGGTCCCCCGTGTCCTCTGCCCCACTGTGGACCCTCCAGGACCCAGCCCCTCCTCTCCTGTCACATCGCTCTGGCCTGAATGGACACAGTCCTCGTGGCAGCCACAAGCCAGGAGAGGCATTTTAGTCTGTTTTTAAATTTCACTTTATTTACTCATTCACTCATACATTCACTCATTTCTGAGGCAGTCTCCTTAGTCCAGGCTGGCCCCACTGCCTACAGAACCGTGGATGCCCTTGGCCTCCTCATGGTCCTCCACCTCACCAGTACTGGTTGATAGTGCCCATCCCTGTGCCCAGCCGAGCACCCGGTTCCTGGCTGGACACACTGGGAGGGTCCCTGTGTATGGAAGGCTCCTCACCAGTTCTCAGCTTCCTCCGGATGCCGGACATAGTCATAGCGTGCCGCCCCTCCTCCCACCTTCTGACCACTGACATCTGGAGCAGAGGCACTTGGGTCCGTCTGCAGCTGGGTAATTTGCATGGAAGTACAAATAGGTCTGGCTGGCCCTGCGGCCGCCTCCGCACTCCTCTTGGCCCTTCACACCTGGATGGCACAGGTCTCCAGCTCGTGCTTAGTGATGGGAGATTTGCATTCGCTAGTGTATTTCTGGGCAGGGTGTCCAAAGAAGAGGAAGTGTGCAGCGAAGAGGGGGTGTCTCAGCCTCAGCTTTCTCTCATGTGCTGTATAGCGGTCAGACGTCACATGGTGAGGCTCCCTCCGTCACTCTACATGCTTTTCTGTCCTTTAGACAGGGTCTCACTATGTAGCCCTGGCCAGTCTGGAACTCACAGAGATTCCCCTGCCTCTGCCTCCCAAGTGATAAAGATCCGGCTCTGATGAGCATTCACACTGGCTGGCTGGCCAGTAAGCCCCACCGCCATCTCCCCAGGGAAGATGGGTGCAGGCTTGGCTCTTTATGTGTGTGCTGGGATTTCAACTCAGGCCCTCATGCTCAGTCAGCCACTCAGAGGGACGGAGCCCTGGCCTCTTGCCCATCCCCCAGCCACTTACACCCTGACCCCAACCTTCTGCTCCTGAGAGTTTGAGTGTCATCCCAGCACTCAGGAGCCTGAGGCAGGAGGATCAGGAGTTCAAGCCAACCTAGACAATATTAAACCGTGTATAATAGCCAGGAGTGGTGGTCCCAGCACTGGGAGACAGAAGTAGGCAGATGGCTGTGAGTTCAAGGTGAGCCTCGTCTACACAGTGATATCCTGTCTCCAAAAACCAAAACAAGCCCCCAAATCGCTCATACACATAACAAAGTTTAAATACAGAGTTGAAGAGATTTCTCATGGTGAAGCGCCCTGGCTGCTCTTCCAGAGGACTTGGGTTGGATTCCCAGCACCCACGAGGCAGTAGCTGTGTGTAACATCTGGCCACCTTGGACAACAGGCAGGCAGGCAGGCAGGCAGGCACGTGTTGCACAGACATACATGCAGACCACACACACACACGCACACACGCACACACACACACACACACGCACACACACACACACACACGAAATAAGTATTACAGAGAAAACAAGTGAGTAAATCCAGCCAGGTAGACTAGTGGCCCCACTGGAGCACCTGCTGGCATGCAGGTCTGGGCTCTGTGCTGGGCACCACGCAGAGCACTTAGGAAGTGGAGGCAGGAAGATGAGTTCAAGGGCGCTCTCAGCTAGGTAAGAGTGGGGGACCAGCTTGGGCCATATGAGACACTGTCTCAAACTAAAATAAGAAACAAAAATAATTTTTTAAAAAAGTCTATTTTGCCAGGTGTGGTGGTGCATGTCTTCAATCTCAGCGCTTGGGAGGCAGAGGCAGGAGCATCTCTGTGAGTTCGAGGCCAGCCTGCCTATATACTGAGTTCCAGGACAGCTAGGGCTATGAGAGCCCCTGTCTCAAGAAATAAAAGTTAAAAGCTAATCTCTCTCCACAACTTTCTCTCTGCCCTCAATGACAGAGTAAATCCACCTCTGCTCTTGAGGCAGCCCTGCGTCCAGCCCTGCTCCCATGTCAGGGCCCTTGCACCTGCTGTTCCTGCTGCTCAGAACTCACCTCTCTTGCCCTCAGGTCTGTGTTCAGAGAGAGCCCACCCCCCTTCTCTCTACATCCCACCCTTCAGCCCTCCCCTTCACTCTATCTCAGGGACAGAGGGAGGCTGCCCTCGGGTCTTCTAGGACCCAGTGACTCAGGTCCAAGCCTGGCTCTCACAGGACCCGGAGTGGGAGGCATTTCCATAGTTATCTTGGCTGGGGAACCTCCGGTCTAGTGCCCCTTTTCAGCCTCCAGGGACCTGCCTGGGTTTTGACAACACATCTCAGCCCTGGGAAAGGCCAGCGGTTAAAATTAGCAAGGAGGTTAAATTTGGTAAGAGAAGCTGGAGCTGGGGACCCTGATAGCTTCTTAGACTTTACTCAGAGAGGGTGGAGGCTAGCCCACAGCATCTCACCTATGCCAGCTGAAATGTCCCACACTGCTGGGTATGCAGGGTTCCTAGGTGCTGGGAGCCACAGCCAGGCCACTTGGGTGGGGACTAGGAAGCAATCATGGCTAACTCAGTGGATCTGGACTTCAGTTTCCTTTTTGTGGGGAGGGAAATGGGGACTCAAGCCCAAGCTTCCTTCATTATTTTGCTGAGGCTGGCCTTAAACTCCTGTTCCTCTACCTCTCCACCTCTTCAGTGCTGCCATGATATCTGACGGGTTTTTTTGTTTTTGTTTTTTTCTTTTTTGAGACAGAGTCCTGTCATAGGTCTGATTGACCAGGCGCTCCAAAGCTCAGGGAAGCCCCGGCCTCAGCCTCTAGAGTGCGAGCTCGCTGGTTTGAGCCACCACTTGAGGGCTCCAGCTCTCATGTTCTTAGGGGCTCCCTACTGGCGAGTGTGGCCCAGCCAATGCTCCAGGCAACAGGAGTGATGGAGGAACAGGCATCGCCTACAGAGGATGGGTGTAGGCAGGACTATGCAGCCCTGAGGTGGCCACTGACTGGGAGCCTCAGCCAGCTGTGAGGCAAGAGAGGTTGTATGGCCCCGGAGTCTGCAGAGGGAACTGTCCCAGAGGGCTTTACTGTCTGTTTTCTCCCTGTGTTGTGAAAGGCCTTGGGAGCTGTCCCATCCCCAACACAGGGGCCAGCTTCTGCTACACAGTGAGTTTGAGGCCAGCCTGGGTTACAGGAAAGTCTGTCTCCTAAAAAATTAAAAGAAAGAGAGAAAAAGAAAAAAGAACTCCAGGTCATCTGCGAATGGCAGCTCCTTCTCTGTCTGTAAACTGTGTCCCAGGCCCAGCCTTCGGCCTCCCTGGCCTGGGTCTCTGTGAGCCCAAACACTGGCGCAGCGCATAGTGCCCTAGGCTACCGGGTGCCTCTGCCTTCTTCTCTTTGTGTGTGGGGGCATCTGGGAGCAGAGGTTGCGGTGAGATGTCATTGGCTGTTGCTCTCTGGGCTTCTCTGTGTATCTGCAAGTGTGTGTGTTGTGTGTCCATCTGTGTGTATCTTTTAATTGTGAGTGTGTCTGTGTGTGACTGTGTGCTCATGTGTTTGTGCATGTGGGTGAGGGTGTGCTGTGCACTGTGCAGCAGACATGCTCCATCACTCTCTGCCTCTTCCTTTTCAGACAGGCTGACACTGAGCCTCGGTCTAGACTGATGGCCACCGAGCCCAGTGCTCCTCCTGTATCCCACAGTCTCACTCAGGGGTTAGAATGAGCATCCAGATTTTCACGTGGGTCCTGGGATTCAAACTTAGGTGCTCGTTCTTGTGAAGAGTGCCCTTACCCACATGCCACCTCCCTGGAACCCACTTCATAGTTTTGAGACTTTGTCTTTCCCTAAGCCCAAAGCTAGCTCCGTTGGCCACACTGGCTGGCCCTGCCCCTGGGTTCTGCCTGACTCTGCCTGACTCCAGGCCTGTGCTCTTGGGGGTCCTCACTCTTGCACAACAAGTACTTTCACAACTGGAGCAGCTCCCTAGCCTCCCTGCTCTTGAGACAATCCCACAATGCAGCTCAGGCTAGCCTACAGCTCCTAGGCTCCAGCAATCCTCCTGCCTCAGCTCCCAAGTGCTGACACCATGGTGTGTCACCATGCACACCTCAGAGACTTTATCTTGTTTTCTTTGTTTGAGATGAGTTCTCACCATAGCCCAGGCTAGTCTAGAAGCTCTGGAAGTCTGACCAGGGAGGCCAGGGACTCCTCAAGTCCCCGTGTGGACCGTTTGGTGGGGTCTCCAGGTCTGCCAGCCTAACCCAGCAAGGGTGACTTTCTGTGATCTCACACATGACGCTTTTTCCTCAAGCTCATGCAGAAACCACAGCAGAACATCTTTCCTGCAGGGGTGTGGCCACCACACTCATTCTGCTGGCACTCTGGAGGCTGAGACGGGGGATTTCTGAGTTCTGGGTCGGCCTAGATGACTTAGCAAAACCATGTCTCAGAACACACTCCCTCTGGGGCCCACAGCGAACATAAGGGAGCCCCCAGTCCCCTTGGCATGTGACCCATGTGTGGAAATGTCCAGAACAGGTAGCTCTACAGAGCCAGGAAGCAGAGGGAACAGGGGGAAGGAGGAAAGGAACAGGAACAGCAGCTGCCTTGCTGACCATGGAATGTCTTGGAATTAGATCCAGGAAATGCTCACACAGTACAGAAAAGCACTAACCGCCATGTAATTGTGCATTTTAACATAAATTTTCACTAAATGAAAACAAAAGAAGCTGGGTGTGCTTGTGCATGCCTGTAATCCCAGCACTGGGGGAGGCAGGAGCAGGGTCTCTGTGAGTTGGGGGCCAGCCTGGTCTACAAAGTGAGTCCAAGACAGCCAGGGCTTCACAGAGAAACCCTGTCTCAAAAAACAAAACAACAACAACAAAAAAGAGAGAAAGAAGAGACAAAAGCTGGGCATGGTGGTGAATGACTCCAGTGTTCTGCCAGCAGGTGGGTGGGTCCCTTAGTTTGGGGCCAGCCTGGTCTACACAGCAAGTTCCAGGACAGCCAGGGCTACACCGGGAAACCCTGTCTCAACAAAATAAATAAAAAAGAGGATGAATGAAGTGGCTTGGCTGACAAAGGCATTTGCCGCGCAGCCTGAGTGCCTGAGTTCCGTCTGCAGGGCCAGTGTGAGGGACAGAGGAACCCGAAGGCCGTTCTGTGCCTCCACGCACGCTCATGGCTGTGCCACGCACACAGTAGTGAGTGGAAAGCCGCCATGTCTGTGTCCGCTGCCCAGAGCACACTCTATTGTCCTTTCCAGTGGAGGAGGTGATGTTCTTACTCCACAAGGAAGATAGCCTCCATCTTCTCTGGAGCTGAGGCTGCCTGGATCCCAGCCTCCTGCCCCAGCATCCTGGGTTGCAGGGCGGTGGAGGTGCTCGGGGCCTCCACATTGCATTGTGTTTTTGGGCATGTACTACACCTGGCTAACGCCCAGCAGGGCCTGCCGGGTTAAATGGCCTGCGTTCTTTCTCTCTGTCATCTTGCTCTTCTTTGTCACACTAGGACTTGAAGTGGGCAGGACAGAAGCTGGGTACTGTTGGCCTTATTCTGTTTATGCCCTCCCTCTGCTCCCTCCTACAGAACAGCCACTCTGCACAGCCACACACAATGGGGAGGAAAAAAATCCAGATCTCACGAATTCTAGACCAAAGGAACAGGCAGGTAAGTTCCCAGGTGATATATTCACCATTAGGGGGGAGTGGCAT
Organism: Psammomys obesus; assembly: GCF_907164565.1. Classification (NCBI taxonomy): domain Eukaryota; kingdom Metazoa; phylum Chordata; class Mammalia; order Rodentia; family Muridae; genus Psammomys; species Psammomys obesus. The sequence continues at coordinate 1,007,467 of NW_026594377.1, read as the reverse complement.
TCTGGACAGGGCACAGCCAGGCCAAGGTCAAAGGTCTTACAGGAAGGTCTGGGTCCCGAGGCCATCTTGGGGAACCTGGATGTGACAGAAAGCGTGGGTTCTGCTTCTGGACCCCGTCTTCTACTTAGAAGGGAACTGGACACTTGGAGTTGCAAACACGCAGAGAAGTTTTGCAGGTTCAGATGGGAACTGAAGCAGAGAAACTCGCTCTGCAGTCTCCTTAGGAATACCCGCCTTAACGCCCCTTCCCCTCACCCCGACTCTGCGGCTGCGACACAGGTGACGTTCACCAAGCGCAAGTTCGGGCTGATGAAGAAGGCTTACGAGCTGAGCGTGCTTTGTGACTGCGACATCGCGCTGATCATCTTCAACAGCGCGCAGCGCCTCTTCCAGTACGCGAGCAGCGACATGGACCGGGTGCTGCTCAAATACACTGAGTACAGCGAGCCGCACGAAAGCCGCACGAATGCGGACATTCTGCAGGTACCTGAAGCCACACGCAGTCCCCGCCGCGCTGTGTGGCCCGAGCGGCTCCAGATCCTTTCCTCTAACACTGTGGGGACCCGAATCTCGAATCTCGGAGGGAACTAGCTGAGGTTTTAATCCCTGGGGTCCAGTTGGAGCAGGCCACGCCCATCTGTAGCCCTCTGTGCAGACTGGCTGGGGAAGGTCTGCTCTCCCAGGTCCCGAGAACCGAGTTCAGGACCGGAGGGCCCACCCTGTCATCTGCTGTTCCCACAGACACTGAAGAGAAGGGGCGTGGGCCTTGATGGGCCTGAGCTGGAGATGGAGGAGGGGCCAGAGGAGAAGCTGCTGAGGACGCTGGGCAGCCACCGGGGCTCCCCCTCGCCGCTGCCTCGGATCTATGTGAGAGATAGACCCTATTTCTTCTTCCCCCACCCCAGACACTTCCAACTCAGAGTCTGAAGCCAAGTCTCAGGGAGTAGTGATAGAGCCAGACGGGGGGTGAGGAAGCTAGGCTAGTCCTGGGTGGGTGACGAGCCAGTCCCCGAGGAAGGCGCTTTATGGCCTGGGCTTCGAAGGGTAGTAACGGTTCAGCAATCAAGTCTTCACGCCACAATGTCTCAGATGATCTGAAACCCAGTGCCTGCAGAGAGGCTGTGCAGCAGACGTGGAACCCACCGAGCAACCCCAGCCTTGGGTCTAGAGCGACCCTCTTTCTTCGGGGTCTTCGGGGGCACAAAGTCCCTCTTTCTTATCTACCCCCCCCCCCCCGTCTCTGTCCACAGCCCGTGGCCCCTGCGATGTCGGTCTCAGAGCTGTCATACCGGGTCCCACCGGCCGCCCCGGGCTGTGACCCTGGTGAGCTAGGGGAGGCCCCGTCTGCCCACAGCCGCCCGCCTCACTTTCGACCCCCGGGTGAGCGTTAGGAGCAGCCAGGGTAGGGAGGGCAGAAGGGCGCGAGGGATCCGGGCTTTGGGTGACAGGACCGCCCCTCTCTCCCTGGATCTTTCCCCAGGCCTGGGACACCCCATCTTCTCTCCAAGCCATTTCGCGGGAAAGACGCCCCCACCCCTGTACCTAGCGACTGATGGACGGAGGCCAGATCTGCCCCCGGGCCTGGTTGGGACCCGAGGGGGACTAGGCACCTCGGTGAGAGGGAAGGGAGCTGGGAGAGGAGGAAGGAGGAAGAAGGGGGAAAGAGAGAGGGAGGGGGCAGATGGTCACGCCCAGGCCTCAGTTCTTCCTTGCTGTCCTGCAGAGGAGTCTGTACGGCGGCCTGCAGAGCCCAGGCGCCGCCCCGGGCCCGGCTCTGGGTAGCTTTGCCTTCCTGCCAGCAGGCTCCTCAGGTGCGCTCCCCCCCCCCCACTCCCGTCTGACTTGTCTGCCTCGCTGGGGTCCCTCGCCCCAACCCTGAGTCCTCAGGGTGGGAGGGCTGGGGTACTGACAGGAGTCCCGCTCAGCCAGCCTCTGCCTGCAGAGTGCAGCCCCGGAGACACCGCTCAGCTCCCGCTGCCCCCCTCGCCCTGGCCACCGACGAGGGACGCCGCGGATCCCGCCCGGCCAGCGTGAGTTGGGCACCCCCTGGCGGCCGGGAGTTAGACTCGCCGGGGCTGTGGGTGGGGCTGTGAGCTTTGGAACACCAGGGTCACAAGCTTTCTTCTGTATCTTGTGGGTCTCCCCCTTCCTGCCCCTCTTCCCCCGTCTCTCCAGCAGTGCCCGCAGCCTATGTGAGGAGGGTCCTCCTAGCCGAGTGGCCTCCCCTCCGACGCCTCCAGTCAGCATCAAGTCCGAGCGTCTGTCTCCAGCCACTGGGGCCTCTGGTGACTTCCCCAGGCCCTACCCCTACCCATTGCTCCTTGCTAGGCCCTTGGCAGAGCCATTGCGGCCCACGGCCTCCCTGCGCCGCCTGACCCCTGACGGCTGGCCGCGGTAGCGCCCCAGGGGTCTTCTCCAGCCTCCACGGAGATCCCGCAGTCTTGGGTTCCCTGCACAACCAGGAGGGCGAGGGCACCAGTGTGCAGCACTGTGAGATCCCTTCCTGGGGGCCACTGCAGTCAATAAAGCCCAAGGATCCGGGGTGGGGCTCTGGCCCGGGTAGCCGCCCAGAGCCCCCGCCCCGAGCTCGGGATAGCCACATCCAGTCTCCCCAAAGGCCTCCTTTATTCCTACACTGGTTTGGGGTGCACACCGCAGAAACGGATTCTGAGAGGAAGGACAGGTGGAGGGTGGGGGTTTGACAAAGGAAGAAGCAGCCACAGGGGACGCCGCCAAGGGCAAGCCAGAGGGTCCGGGCTGCTCCCAGAAGTGTGAGGCTGGGACGAGTCCATAGCCAGGTTACCATAGCTGGTGCCAGTGGAGGTAAGAGTGGGTTGTCGGTGAGGGCCAGGAGTTCTAGGCCAGCCTGGGACCGAAGAGACACTGCTTCCAAAAAGTAAACAGGAGGCCACCCAAGATGGCTCAGGGGGTAAAGGCACGTGCTGCCATGCCAGTCTTGTTGACCTGAATTCTATTGCTGAAAGTTCTATTGGAGGAAGGAAAGAACCAGCTGCCTGCACGCTGTCCACGTGGAGGCACCCCCACACAGACACAGACGCACTCTCAAAAGGAACGAAAAAATATATAAATGGGGAGAGGGAGGGAATGGTTCACTGGTAAGAGAGCTTGCTGTGCAGGCAGTAGGATCTCACACCCACATGAAGAGCTGGATGTGGTCGGCATCTGTAACCCAGGGCCACTAGGGAGGTGGAGACAGGCTCACTGGGTTTGCTGGCCCAGCTCCGGAGATGTAGTGGCAGGCCCTGTCTGAAGGGAGTAAGCCACCTGCCCCACCTTCTCTGGCCTCCTCAGCTGTGTTGGCACTGTCCCACAAGTAGACAGACATAAAATATGTACAAACAAAGAGGGAAGCCAGGGCTCTTTCAAGGACACCCTCCTTCAAGTGTGTCTTGGGCTGAAGAGGCTATGATGAGAATATGTGATCATGTGACTAAGTTCAGGCTCCCGATGCCCTGGTAACAGGGTCCTACAGAATATCTGTTAACCTGAGCTCGGGCTGAGGCTGGCTACCTGCCTGTCTAGCCTAGAAAACTAAGCTTTGGGTTCAGGCAGAGTCCCTGGCTCAAAGGGGACACCTGTTGTCCTCATAGCTTCTGGGAGGTCACACACACTCACCTGTGTGATTATTACACACAAACATCTTTTAGCTTTTAAAGGGGTCATTCCCTGGGGCAGGCGAGATGGGTCTGCCAGGGGGAAAAGGCGCTTGCCACTCTGCTTTCTATCCTGGGAGGGAACTCACATCGGGGAAGGAGAAACGGACCCCAGAAGCTGCCCTGCATTTGCAGCAGCATCCTGTCCCCTTTCTCCAGTCCATAGGTCAGTGGTTCTCAGCGTAAGTCGTGAGCCGGCTTGCAGGGTTGCCTGAGATCATCTCAGAACAGATACTCACATTACAATTGTTAACAGTGGGAAAGCTGCAGTGGAGAGGGAGCAACAGAAGTGCTAATTTTAGGTTGGGGTCACCAGAACATAAGGAGCTGTGCCAAAGTGTTGCAGCAGTAGGAGGGGTGAGAGCCGCTGTCCGTGTTTTTGTGTAGTTTTTTGAAACAGACTTTCCTCTGGCTGTCCTGGACTCACTTTGTAGACCAGGCTGGCCTCCAACTCACAGAGATCCTCCTGTCTCTGACTCCTGGAGTGCTGGGATCACAGGTGTGTGCCACACCCGGCTGTTACTCTTCAGGACAGGCTTTCTCTGTGTAGCCCTGGCTGTCCTGAAACTTGCTGTGTAGACCAGGCTGGACTCCAACTCAGATGAGCGTGCCTCTGCTTCATTCATGCTTTAATAATTACTATATGATCATGATGGTGTGTGTGTGTTCACATGTTCGTAGAAGCACCCAGGAAGGTCAGAGAGGACATGAGATCTCTCGAGCTGGAGTTACAGGTGTTTGTGAATTGCAGGGTGTGTGCTGAGAACTGAACTCAGTCCCAGGGTCTGTGAACTGCAGGGTGCGTGCTGAGAACTGGACTCAGTCCTCACGATAGAGCAGCACCCCTCTTACCTGCGAGCCTTCTCCCCAGCACACCAACCTCCACACTCTTACTTTTCTAGACAGGGTCTCACTCTGTACAAGGCATAACTGTCCAAATGGTCTTTGTTTTCGAGACAAGGTTTCTCTGTGCTGGGATTAAAGGTGTTCCCCACCACACTCAGCACTCAGCTGTGTGTGTGTGTGTGTGTGTGTAAAAACAAGTTTTAAAAAACAGGTTTCTAGGGCTGGAGAGATGGTCCAGAGGTTAAGAGCACTGGCTGCTCTTCCAGAGGTCCTGAGTTCAATTCTCAGCAACCACATGGTGGCTTACAACCATCTATAATGAGATCTGGTGCCCTCTTCTGGCATGTAGGCACACATGCAGGCAGAACATTGTATACATAATAAATAAATAAAAATTTAAAAATAGGTTTCTAGGCTCAGCCCTCCCCTTCCACCTAAGCCCTGGGGCTCATTAAGAAACAGAAGCAATGAGCACCTGCTGCATGCAAGACTGAAGCAATGAGTACCTGCTGCATGCACACAAGACTGAAGCAATGAGCACCTGCTGCATGCACACAAGACTGAAGACAGGTTGTGAAGCCTGAAAGGACCCAGGAGAGGCCGCTGGGTTCTAGAAAGATTCCTCGGGTTTCCATAGCCCAGATGTTGAGCCAGAAGGGTATAGAAAGGTTTCTAAGAAATAAATAGGCCCGCTCACAACTGTCTGTAACTCAAGTTTCAGGGAATATGACACCCCACACACAGGCGAATGCAAGAAAAACACCAATGCAAATAAAATTTAGAAGAAGAACCTAGAACCACCAGTCCAGGGATGGCACCACCCATTCACCCATTATGGGCTGGCCTCCCACATCCATCACTAATTAAGAAAATGACAACATATTTGCCTACAGCCCAACTTTATGGAGGCATTTTCTCTATTTCCTTCCACTCAGATGACTTCAGCTTTTGTCAAGTTGACATAATAGCACACTGGACAGACCATAAACGAGACCCAGATGGCTCACGGAACAAAGTAGCTGTACCTCAAGCATAATTACATGAGTTCAAATCCCACACTTACAAAAAAGCCAGGTGCGGTCTGGTGTTTGTAACTCCAGCAGAAACACCCACCTTCTCTCAGCAGAACGTTCCGAGTCTAGAGGATCGAAGTCATTGTGAATGACCTCACACAGACATCCAGAGATTCATAAACAGTGACAGGTTCACCCACAGAAGCAGCATAGTCAAATGTGTAGACATCATTCCACGGGAATGTACCCTGTAAGGCAGTCAGACACCCAGTGGTGCCCAGGACTTAACAGAGGCAGAGCTGTCCTTTCTCCAAGCCACCCAGGAAGGACTGTGGGGTCCTAAGGTCACACTCAGTTCTTGATCAAGGTTTGTCTGAGACCGAGGTTGTAGTATGTAACAGCTTTTGTTGGGTTGTAAAATGGGGTCTCCTTGTAGAGCTCAGACTGCCATCTCAGGCTGGTCTCCACTTCACAAGCCTCCTGACCTGGCCTCTCAAGCCCTGAGTCACACGTGTGCGCGACCACATCACACTGTGGCTCTTTTCCCAGCGTTTTTTATTACATAAGCCCAAAATTTCTTCCTGTTGAGCCTTTTGGAATTTGAGCCTGACAATGTATCCCTAACTGGCCTGGGACTCATTATGTAGATCAGGCTAGCTCCAAACTCACACATACACAAAAAGACCCCAAAAAGACCTCCTCTCTCTCAATCATGCAGGAACTAGAGGTGTGAGCTGCCAAGCCCAGGCAACATCCCTTTAAAAATTTAAGATTATTGTATCAGTGTGTGCAAGTGCATAATGTATGTTTGAATTGTGTAGAGGTTAGAGGTCAGAGGTCAACTTGCAGGCATTGGTTCTCTCCTTCCACCATGTGGGTGCCAAGGTTGGAACTCAACTTGTCACCTTGGTAAGAACCTCCTTTGTCCAAACATCTCATTGGCCTAGCAGTTGTCCCTTCCTGTTTCTAAATTTTGTTTTTTGTTTTGGCTTTTGTTTTTTTGAGACAGGGTTTCTCTGTGTAGCGTTTGCTGTTCTGGACTCACTTTGTAGGCCAGGCTGCTGGCCTCGACCTCACAGAGATCTTCCTGCTTCTGCCTCCCTAAGTGCTAGGATTACAGGCATGCACCACCATGCCTGATGACTACACTTTGTTTTTTTGAGACAGTTTTATGATAAGCAGCTCTAGCAGCCTCAAATTGGCTACCCAGCCCAGGCTGTGTCTGAACTTAATGCATTCTCCTGCCTCATCCCTCCAAGAGAGCAGACAACCCTGTGTTCAGCCACATCTGGCTTGCTCGTGGGAAAAGTTTGGCTCAGAGAAGTGAGCCACAAGCAGATGTCCAGACTACACTCTGGATCTGGGTAACTGCACAGCGAGCTAGGGAGGCCACTCACACAGTGCAGGGCTTGCCTGTGCGTAGCTGAGCTCCACCCCCAGCAGGCGCAAGGTGTGCTGGAGGATCAGAATCAAGGCCATCCTTGCCCACGAAACAAAGTTCAGACCTCCCTAAAAATAAACAGAGCCAGAAAGCTTGTTCAGTGGGCTGAGGCCTTTCCTGTGAAACCTGAGTGTGATCCCCTGCGGCTAGATGATAGGAGAGAACTGACTCCAGCAAGGTGTCCTCTGCCCTCCACACACACAAATAAATAAATGTGGTAAGAAACACTCCCCCAAATAAAAACAAAATGGGGACCAGAAAGTTACTGGTTGGTTAGGAGTGAGCACTGTCCCTGCAGGGGACCCAAGTCCAGGCCAAGCCCCTTCCTCAGTCTGTAGACAGCCATGTGTACCTTCGAGTTCAAAGGAGCTGGTCCCGCCTGCGGACCCGGGGCACGCTGCACTTGCCCAGACACCTATGAGCTGTGGTGCAGGACTTTAACCCCAGCACTCTGGAGGCAGAGGCAGGCAGATCTCTAAGTCTGAGAGTCCACAAGGCAAGTTACAGGACAGCCAGGGCTATACATAGAAACCCTGTCTTGAAAAAAAAAAAAAACAAAAGCACTTGGGTAGGCTGAGGTCGAATCCAGGACAGTCAAGGTTTGTCTTAGTTTTAGTTTTTTGTTTGTTTGTTTATTTATTTTTTGTTAACGGTTTTTTAATTTATTATTTGTACAGTTTTCTCCTTGCACGCCAGAAGAGGGCACCAGATCTCACTATAGATGGTTGTGAGCCATGTGGTGCTGGGAACTGAACCCAGCCTTTGAGAGAGCAGCCAGTGCTCTCACCTCTGAGCTCCTCTCCAGCCCCCATCAGAGCTTGTTACACAGAGAAACCCTGTCTCAAAAGACAAAACAAAAATAACAAAAGAGCATGGGCTACCACCGCCCAGGCTAACCAAGGAATCTTATCTGTCAATCTCTCTCTCCCTTTTTCCCTCCCTCTCCCCCCACCCCCGTTTATTTTGGAGACAGGGTTTCTCTGTGTGGCATTTACTGTCCTGGAATTCACCCTGTAGACCAGGCTATCCTTAAACCCACAGACGTGCATGTCCACTTGCTTCCGCTAGGAATTAAAGCCACCTTTCCTGACTGAGAAAGGAAACTTTTTTTTTGAAGGTCCCACGTGTTGATGAGTGCCTTAAATCTCCACCCTAGGGGAACAGAGGCAGCAGACTGGCGTTAATCTCACACACACACGGGGGGAAGAAGAAAGGCACATAAGAGAAAGAAGGAAAAAGAGCAGACAGAAAGGCTCATGCACCAGCTAGAACTACAATTCCCGGCATGCATCGCGCACCCCTTCGTAGCCCGACGACTGGCTTTTTCGGATGCTCGTCAACAGGATCCGTATTCTAATTGGCCGAGATCCCGCGACGCCTTCCCGCCTCCTGCCTTGTGCGTGGGTGAACCTGAGGAGCAGACATGGTGAGTAGGCCCCGTGGGGTTCCTCTCGGGGGCCGTGCGGCGTCCGGGAAGGCGGAGGGAGGCGCGGATATTGTGGGGAAGGAGGACGGCCCGGCTGAGCGGAGGGGCACCCCCGAAGGCTTGGCGGCCTGGTGGGCGATTGGAAGTGGGTGAAGTCGTGGTGCCGGGCGCGCGCGGTGGGAGGGAAGCAGGGCTCTGGTCAGGACTGAGGGAGCCCGGATGGCAGCAGGCTCTGTTTTCTGGCAGGGTCTCATGTAGCCCGGGTTGTACCAGCACTTGTTCGTAGCCTAGGGTGACCTCGAACTTCTGAGTCTCCTGCCTCCGGAGTGCTGGGATGACAAGCTTGTGCCACGGCTTTCTGTTTTTCTTTTTAAACAGTTTTTTCATCACGATATTTATTTATTAAGTATGCACGTTTTGTTTGTGTGTCCGTGTACCACCTGTGTGTCTGCTGTTACTAGCGGCCAGAGAAGCCACACAGACTCCTTGGGATGGAGTTAAGGCCATGAGCTGCCGAGTGGATGCTGGGAACTGAACGTGTGTCTTCTGGAAGAGCAACCTGAACCTTCTCCCTAGCATCCCCCTCCTTTATTTTTTTTATTTTAACCCGTTAAAAAAAATGTTATTTGCAAACGGTCTCACCAGGCAGTGGAGCTGGAGTGGTGGCCTGCGTTATTCCCAGCACTCAGGAGGCAGAGGCCGGGGCACCTCTGATTTCCAGGCCAGCCTGGTGTATACAGAGCCAGTTCCGGGACAGCCAGGGCTACACACTGAAACCCTGTTTCTAAAAGCCTACACAGACGTGTACACCCGCACGCCTGGCTCACAGATTATTTTTAATGACCAGTTGGTTTTTATCTTAATCTGTATTTCATGTTAGTTAGCTATAACAGCAGAACACTGGCAGACAGCTCGCCTGGCACATAGTTTGGATGATTAGATAATTATGGAAATTAGTTCTGTGTGAAGCAGGTGCCTGGCTCAACTTCTGACTGGAAGGTCTGTGAGGCTGTGCTCTGAACTGTCTAGGATGTGGTGGAGGGCTGGGGCGTTCTTTGGTGAGGTGGCCACCGGGCATGGGAGGCTCCGTTCCTGCACCACACAAACTGGGTGTGGGTGCACACTTGTCTTCCCAGCACTCAGGAGGCAGCAGAGTCAGCGGTTCAAGGTCATCTCCAGCCACACATTGAGGTCCAGGCCAGCCTGGGCTACAGAAGCCCTTTCCCCTCTCTCTGGCCTGGAACTCAGGCACAGTCCTGGAAGGAAGGAAACATCCTTTAAACAACTAGTTGGGTGTGATGGCTCTGGACTGTAATCACAACACTGGAGAGCCAGAGGCAGTCAGATTTCCATAGGTTCCAGGCCAGCTTGAGCATAGGGACAACCAGGGCCATAAAACAACAAAAATACACCAGGGACAAAGGTTTGAAGACTGATGAAGCTGGGGTGAGCACCAAGTCAGCTGGGACTCCCAAGATGGACTCTGGCTTATCTTCTGGCCCTCCCCCTCCGCCCACCTTCCCTATAAATAGCCAGGGTTACTTCAGGGAGCTTGAGACTTTCTGACCAGAGCCACTCCCTCAGGCCGTCCTCGGAGCACAGCTGGTGGTGACACTGTTTGCGGCCACCCTCATGCACAGGCTGGCGCCGCACTGCTCCTTCGCCCGCTGGCTGCTCTGCAATGGCAGGTGAGGCAGGCTCTTCCGCTTTGGCCCTACCCAGGTCACCTGGTGGATGTGGCCTCCTCCTCTTTCTTCTTTTTTTACTTTTGGTTTTGTGTAGGTGTGTGTCTGTACATGTGGGGTTGTACACAGGGACCTGGGGGTGACAGAAGCATCAGAGCTGTAGTTACAGACAGTTGTGAGCTGCCTGGCATAGGGGCTGAATCCAGCCCGGGTCCTCCAGAGAAGCCCCAAGTCTTGTTGTTTTTAGATAGAGTCTCACACTGTACCTCAGGCTGCCTTTACAGGCAATTGCCCTACCTCAGCCTGCCATTAGCATTTAAAAAACAGATTTCTTTTCAGTTGTGTGTGTGTGTGTGTGTGTGTAGTCTGTGGTCTATGCCTTTTCTAAGAACTGTTGTTACAGGTGGTTGTTGTCTTGAGACTAGAGCACTGGGCATTGGCAGAGCTGGGGCAGTGTTGTCCTGTGGGCAGGTGAACCAGGGTGCCTGGGTGTAGCCATAGCTAGGGGAGTTCTGAGATCACGGGACGAGGAGGACTGACGCAGCCACAAGGGGCTCAGGGATCAAGGGCACCCATACAGCTTTGCCTTGGGCCCCTGGGCCAAGCTTTCCTAACTTTTTTCACCTTCAGTTTGTTCCGGTACGTCCATCCATCTGAGGAGGAACTGCGGGTGCTGGCAGGGAAACCAAGGCCCAGGGGCAGGAAGGAGCGGTGAGTGATCTGCCTTTGACCCCATGGAGCCCAGGCAGAGCTATGCCCGCCTGTCCAGGGAAGGCCTCACTCCTGCCTGAGGGCTCCAGGCTGGGGAACATGGCCTCTCCTACCACTTACAGTGCTACTTGCTGGGTGGCTGCAGATAGCATCTTGTGTTCCTGGCTGTTTGCTCTGGGCTGGCCCTGTTCCAAGCCAGCACCACCCCATCTAGGAGGCCCAGAGATGTCACCTCTCACTGTTCCCATATGCTCAGGTGGGCAAATGGCCTTCATGATGAGAAGCCATTGTTGGTGCCTCGAGATGCCCATTTCCAGCTGGCGACCTGTCCCCTCACGGCTGTGGATGCCCTAGGTAACACCCAGTTCAGTCCCTACTCCCCTACCCCATGCTGGGGTCCAGGCTGTAGGCCAGGCTGACCTGCCCAGGAGGGCTTTGGGTCAGGCAAGCCTGGAGCAGACTGCTGAGCTCCTGTCCCCGCAGTCCTGCGCTTCTTTCTGGAATACCAGTGGTTTGTGGACTTTGCTGTGTACTCCGTCGGTGTATACCTCTTCACGGAGGCCTACTATTTTGTGCTGGGCCCGGTTCAGGAGACCAACATCGCTGTGTTCTGGTGTCTGCTCACCCTGGCCTTCTCTCTGTATCCTTCCTCTGGGGCTCAGCGTGTGGGTGAGTGGGACTCGGGCCCCTCTAACTTGCAGCCTGTGGGGTCTCCCACTGTGCCCGAAACCTGCTCCAGAGTTGGAGGTGTGCAGGCCGCTCCGGTCTCGACCTCCTGGCTCTCCCTCCAGCACTCAGCTGATGGGTGTGTAGTACTGCGTTACACACGGTCTGTGTTTGTGGTGGGCTCCTTTCCCTCCAGGTCTATAGAATCAAGAAAACCAGGGGACAGCTGGGAGACCGCCCATCCTTTTTTGTTTGTTTTGTTTTTTCGCCCCAACTCAGAGATGACCGTGCCTCTGCTTCCTAAATGCTGGGATTGAAGGTGTACACCATCACCGCTTGAGCCATCTTTTTACCCAAAACTTCTAGCATATTCTTTGCATCAAAAAGCATGTCACCAGGCCAGCTGAGCTGGGAAAGACCTGTCCTTCTGCATTGAGAGCCGAGGCCCAGGTGTGCTGGGGACCCCAGTCTGAGAAAGCGCAGACCCCTCGGGGATCAGCTGGTTACCAAGTGCTCAGGGTGTGAGTCGGAGGGGAGATTTCAGAGTTGAACCCTTTTGAGGGGGTTGTATCTTAGGGGAGTTTTAAGGTGGCTGATGGAGGCAATGAGTGTCTTTTGCTTTTAAATACTAACTAAAGCCTTGTACAGGGTGTCTGTACAGGTGAACTTGGCTCAGAATCCGTGGATGTGGCTGAGCACACAGGAAGAGGCCCCTGGGTTTACACACAGAGGCTGGGGTTCTATCCACTGTCCCCCTAGAAGAAACATAGCTTCTGCCTTTTCCATAGCATTCAAATGCTATCCCTGCATGGGCTTTTTACTGTCCCTCCTCCCATAGATGCAGCTGCTGTGATGATTTCTGATTGACCATAGGTCATTAGGCCACCTTCAACCAAGTACCAGCGCCCCCAGCTCGTTTGATCCCAAACCCCAAGTTTAAACTTGAGGCACCCAAGGCCAGTTCCTGCAGTGTTGACTGTACCCTGGAGAAGTGGCTCTGGGGACCCCCCCCCAGCCTGTCCCTGGCTTTCTTAACTCTAACTCCAGCAAAATGTTCCTCATGGTGACCCGGCTGTACTTCAGCGCCAAGGAGGGTGGCGAGCGCTCCGTGTGTCTCTCCTTCGCCTTCTTCTTCCTCCTCCTGGCCATGCTGGTGCAGGTGGTGCGGGAGGAGAGCCTGGAGCTGGGCCTGGAGCCAGGTGGGTGTGCCTCCATGCTTGGGACCCAGTCCACTTTGTTTTTGTTTCTTTCCAGACCGGCCTCACTCTGTGGCCCAGGCTGGTCTCAGATTCACAGAGATCCTTCTGACTCTGCCAGCAGAGTGCTGGGATTAAGATTTATCTGTTATTACTATAAAGTGAACCAAGATTGTGCAGTACGTACAAAGGGCCAGAAGAGGGCACTGGAGTTAGAGAGGCTTGCAAGGGATACGTGTGTGCTGGGATACAAACGTGGGTCTTGTGAAAGAGCAGCAAGGGCTTTTAACTGCTGGGCCATCTCCCTAGCCCCTGTTTTGTTTGTTATTATTTAATTATTTGTTTTATGTATGTAAGTGCTATGTCTCCGTGCACACCAGTAGAGGGCATTAGATCCCATTACAGATGGTTGTGAGCCACCACCTGGCTGCGAGGAATTGAACCCAGGACTCTGAAAAGCAGTTAGTGTTTTGTTTTCCCGAGACAGGGTTTCCCTGTGTAACAGCCCTGGCTGTCCTGGAATTACTTTGCAGACCAGGTTGGCCTCAAACCCGCAGAGATCCACCTTCCTCTGCCTCCTGAGTACTAGGATTACGGGTGTGCCCCACCATGCCCAGCTACAGTTACTGTTCTTTTTTAAAAGATTTGCTTATTTATACAGTGTTGTGTCTGCATGTACACCTGCAGGCAAGAAGAGGGCCCCAGATCTCGTTATAGATGGCTGTGAGCAGGCATGTGGGTGCTGGGGGTTGAACTCGGGACCTTTGGGAGTCAGTGCTCCTCACCTCCGAGCATCTCTCCAGCCCCCATTGGCATTCTCAGTTGTGCCGTCTCTCCAGCCCCCATGCTTCAAGATTTATTTACAATTTTTATTATGTGAATGTATGTGTTAGTGTGGGGGTGCTACTGGAGACTAAAAGAGGGTGTTGGGTATCTCAGAGCATGAATTACCCTCTGTGAGTCTTGGGAATCAAACTGGGGTCCTCTTGGCCAGTGCCTTCTCCTCTGAGCCATCTCCCCAGTCCTAGGTTGTTTCTTTTTTTTTTTTTTTTTTTTTTTATTTATTTAAGATTCATTTATTTATTTATTACTTAGACAGCATTCTGTTTGCATGTGTGCCTGTACACCAGAATAGGGAACCAGATAGTTGTGAGCCATGTGATTGCTGGGTATTGAACTCTGGACCTTTGGACGAATAGCCAGTGCTCTTAACCTCTGAGCCATCTCTCCAGCCCCCAGTTCTGCTTGTTTGTTTTTTGTTTGCTTTTTAAGACAGGGTTTCTGTGTGTAGCTCTGGCTGTCCTGGACTCACTTTGTAGACCAGGCTGGCCTCTAACTTAGAGATCCGCCTGCCTCAGCCTCCCAGAGTGCTGGGATTACAGGTGTGCGCCACCATGCCTGGCTTCTAGTTTCTGTTTCTTGAAGAATCCTGCACAGTCTGGTCCCAGCGGGGCTCACTGACAGGGCACCTTTGTATCATGTGTGGAAGCCCTGGGCTGCGCTTCAGCACAGGAAAATACAGGTTCAATTAAAATAGATGTCTAGCCCAGAGTTTGGGTCAGTATGCCAGCGTTTGCTCTACAGGCGTGAGGACATGAGTTTGCACCCATGTAAAAGGTAGAAATTGGCCACCCACACCTGTAAAGCCTGAGGGCGGTGGGGCAGCACTCAGGTGGCAGAGACAGGTGGGTCTGAAAGCTTGGAAGTCCAGTCAGCCTGGCTTCTTTGGAAACCATAGCACTTGAGGTCACTTGATCCTCTCCTTCCCTCAGGCCTGGCCAGCGTCACACAGAACCTAGAGCCTGTTCTGAAGAAGCAGGATTGGGACTGGGCGTGAGTCTGGGGGACTGGATATTGGGGGTGGGTGCAGGTAGGGGAGCATCCATAGCCCACTCCCTGCGGGCTGAATTCTGACCAGTCACAGGTGGGTTTTTTGAGACCATCTCTTCTCCTCAGACTCCCCGTGGTCAAGCTGGTCATCCGCCTTGGACTGGCAGTGCTAGGCTCTTTGCTGGGAGCCTTCCTCATTTTCCCTGGCCTGAGGCTGGCCCAGACCCACCAGGATGCCCTGACCCTGTCTGCAGACCGGCCTCTGATGCAGTTAGGCGGGTCTCCCTGGGTGGGAGGGAGGTTGTGGGAGGGGTCAGGAGCCTGGTCCTACCTTGCTGCTCGCCCCCAGGCTGCTCCTGCACGCCAGCTTCCTGTCGCCCCTGTGCACCTTGTGGCTCTGGACAAAGCCGGTTGCTCGGGACTTCCTGTATCAGGCATCTATGAAGAACGTGACCTTTTCTCTGTGCGTGTTGGGGGCTGCTGAGAGACCTGGGGTGTCTGAGGCCATGAGCTGGAAAGATCGTGGCCTGGGGAAAGAGGCCTCACCCAAACTCCCTACCTGCTTGGCTCTTGTTGCAGGCCGTCAGAAGGGGCCTTTGACTCCTTGCGCCTCTGGGTGCTGGTGGCCCTGTGTCTGCTGCGGCTGGCGGTGACCCGGCCACACCTGCAGGCCTACCTGTGCCTGGCCAAGGCTCGCGTGGAGCAGCTGCGCAAGGAGGCTGGCCGAATTGAGGCCCGAGAGATACAGCAGCGGGTGTGTGCTCAGGGAGGGACGGTCCTGGGGCTGAGGGGACCTGGTTGTGGGGTCCCTTCCCTGGAAAAACCACCCCCCTGCAGTCTCACTGCCTCCCCCGCCAGGTGGTCCGAGTTTACTGTTACGTGACCGTGGTGAGCCTGCAGTACCTGACTCCGCTCATCCTCACTCTGCATGGCACACTGCTGCTCAAGACCCTGGGTACAGGGCTGCTGGGAGAGAGGGCGGGCCAGCAGGAGAGGGGGTGGAGCTGGTGGGTAGAGATGGGGCTGTGGCCTGGTAAGGGTTGGGCAAGGCTGCAGACAAGACCTATAGGTTGGAGGCAGGACCATCAGGCTAATGTGGGTGGCGTCCCTGAGATATAACTTGGGGTGTGGCAGCCTCTAGACTCCCTCCATTTTGTCTCCACCCATAATTCCTTTCTTCATCCTTGCAGGTGGATACTCTTGGGCCCTGGGCCCTGCTCCTCCTCCAGTGGCCCCATCCCACTTCTCAGACACTTTGATCTCTGTAGACCCAGCAGGAGATGAGGCCCAGCAGACTGCTGCCCAGGTCGCAAGGATCCTGGGTAGTCTGCTCACGCCCCTCTTCCTCCGTGGGGTGCTGGCCTACCTCATCTGGTGGACCGCTGCCTGCCAGCTGCTTTCCAGCCTCTTCGGCCTCTATTTCCACCAGCACCTGACAGTCTCTTAGCATGATGCTTTCTAGGTGCTGGCCACCAGGACTTCGACTGTCCCCTGTGCCTCAGAGCCCCTAGAATACCTAGGGCTTAAGGGTGGGAACTCCCCACTGTCTCTCACTTCAGTGCCTAGATCATGGACTCCTTGAATCACTCTTCCTTGGGCCTAGAGGCCATGGGCTTCTGTGTGTGTGTATGTGTGTGTGTGCATGCACACATGCACGCGCCCTTTTTACAGAAATATCCAAGAGGCTAGGGAGATGAGCAGGGGAGACCTAGATGGTGTGTCAGGTCTGAGAGAGAGGTACTAGGAAGGAGTGGAAAGCTGGAGGTCAGAGGCGGCTATGAGAGAGCTAGTGGTGGGGCTCTGGCTGTCACTATGACCAGGAGGGAGGCTGAGGAAGGAGGATTAGCCTAGACTAGTAACAAGATCATGTCTCTAAAACAAGAAAGGGAGAGAAACTGTCACCATCCTCCAAAGCTGTGAGGATAATGGCTGTCATGGATTTCTAGGCCTTGGTGACTGAGACTCACCCCAGCTCCAGGGTTGTCCTCTTGCTGTGACTTAGTGTGCATGTGTGTGTTTGTGAGACAGGCATGGGCTGTGTGACCCTCCTGCATATACAGACTGTGTCCTGAGAATAAAAACAAATGGAGGGCTCCAGCGATGCCTGACCGCGCTACCAGTGTCACCCGACCCGGCTGTCTGGATGACATGTTCAGGAGCCAGTGCTCAGTCTGGTTCTGGGGAGAAGGCACCTGGTCTCTGTCCAGGAAGACTTCGAGAGAGTGCCTGTGAGCACAGACACAGGTCCCACGATACGATAGGTCTGTATGTGAGAGCAGGGAGCAGAGGACAACTCAGGGAGCAGGTCCTACATCTTGAGACAGGGCCTCTTGTACTCGCCCGAATCCTCAGGTTAGCTGACCAGTAGCTTCAGGGAGTCTCTGGTTCCCACCTCCCACTCTGCTGTAGCAGTGCTGGGATTACAGATTGATGCAGCAGTGTCCCACTTTATGTGGATTCTGGGGACTTGAACTCGGGTCTTTGTGATTGCAACAAGTCTGGCTGAATGAATCCATGGGATTTCCTTGAAGGTCTATATATAGTTTCTCTGCCTTCAAACTGACCCTGACAAAGGGCTGTAGGAGCTTCTGGAAGGTCCATGGGAATCAGAGATGGACAAGAAAAGGGTAATGCCTTGCAGGGGGCACAAAGGAACAGACAGTGCTGGAAAACAAAGGCTCTGCTCTGTGGGACTAAAGAGTGTAGAGCATACATCTCAGAGGGTCTCACCCCAGACACTTGGCTGAGGGCTAACCCCGGCTGGGATGTTTCTAAGCAGAGGTTCCTAGGCTTGTAGCTGATGCCTCTGGTTGCTGAGCATGGTGGAGCTCGGCTCATGACTCTGGAGGGAGAGGCAGGCCAGTCGTCATTATGCAAGAATTTGAAGCCAGCCTGGATTACATACTTTTGACATGTAAATAAATCTATGAGGCATTTCATTTTTGGCAGATTTAGCTACATGGTTACTCTATTCCTGGATCTTTGTCTTTTTTGTGCTGACAAAAGAACCCAGGGCCCTTTGTATAATACATGTTCTGTCCCTGAGTTGCCCCCTAGCCCCTCACTGGGGATTCTAGGGAGCTGTACTGCCCCAGTCCAGGTCTCCATCCTTGGTTATTGGTTTCATTCCTATCCTGTCACACTCCCATCCATGAACAGAAAGATGCACAGTGCTTGGACAAGGATAGCCCAGGGTCTGGAGAGGTGGCTTAGCAGTGAAGGGTACTGACTGATTTCGCAGGGAACCCAGGGCCAGTTCTGAGCACCCATATGCTGACTCATGATCCGTCTATAATTCTGGTCTCAGAGAATGTCTTACAGCCTCCTCAGGCTCCGGGCATGCACAGTCATACATTCATGCAGGCAAAGCACCCATATACAAAATACTTTTTTAAGGTGTCAAATAGTGGCCAGTTGGTCATGGCACACAGCTTTAATCCTAGCACTTGGGAGGGAGGCAGAGGTGGGTGGATCTCTGTGAGTCCAAGGCTACGCTGGTCTACAGAGTGAGTTCAAGGACAACCAGGGCTACACAGAAAAGCCTGTCTCAAAAAATACTAAATTGTTTTCAGCCTGTTTCAGGACTAAAGTTCACAGTATGGGAGAGGGTCCAAATTTGAAGAAGTGAAAAGCAGAAGTTATTTAAATTTTTATTAAATATACTCTCTTGGCACAAATCTTTAAAATATATAAACATTATATATAAACAAAGTGTCTTCATGGCATCAAAATAGAATTCCGTACTAGACACTGACCATGGAAGAGGGCAGCCACAGAGGCCAAGAGCCCCCCAGGCCAGAACCTACTTGGGAGGCATATGGGGAAACAAGAAGATCAGGAACCCATGACACCTTCAACTCTCCTGCCCAGCCGGCTGCCCCATGTCGGGCTTGGCCCAACCATCCACATGGCGCTACCTGCTGGGGTGGCCCAGGAGCCTCCTGGTGTGGGGTGCATAGCCTCCATCCCAGTATGGGGGCCAGGCAGAACACTCAGAAGAGGACAGTCTCTCTCAGCTACCACAGGCTGCTGGGATGCCTGTCAGCCATCTGCAAAGTAGTCGGGGATGTGGCCAAGAATCACAGGCACAAGGTAAGAAACACTGAAAGAGCAAGGACTGCAAGGAGGGCTGAAGACAGCTGGGGTCAAGCCATACTGCTCAGGTCCTACATGTGAGATGCTGCCGTCCAGCTATGCAAACCTAGCTCAGCTGAGCCAGAACCAATTGCACAGGGCAGCGGTTTTGTGTGTGAAGATCCGGGGCAGGACAAATGAACACTAGAAACTAGAGGCAGGAGGATTGCTGCAAGTTAGAGGCTAGCCCAGATAACTGAGGAGCAGGCTAGCCAGGGCTTCTGACTAGGTAGAACTGTCTCAAAGGCTCTAAATCAAGAACCCCAGACATCAGGAGAGACCTTAGATTCCCATGACACCTAGGAGACCACAGGGAGTTGTCCTTGGGGTCAGCTGGCTGATGGTTGGTCCCCAGGTGCCCTGGCCTTTCTTTACTTTCCAGGCCACAGATACCTCTGTACTCATTCACATAGGAAAGGCTACCCATCTTAGGCCTTACTTGGCCTAGCTGAATGACTGTCTCAGTGGGGACCAGGAACCCACAGGAGGCCCAGAGTTCTGGGTTGGGCAGTTTCAAGAGCTTGAGCCCTACCTCCATGAGTGCTATGCATATGAGAGCCTTTGGGCCTGCAAGAGGCCTGGGTGGTGTGCTTTGGGGTACACTCCCAGGTGAGAGACTTCCACATGAATATCTCCAGCGGGGTCTGTACCTGACCCCTTGCCTGGTGGCCGCAGGGCCTCTTGGAAAGGTTACAAGCCGAGTAGCTGGCAAAGGTCTGGTGCAGCCCTCAGGAATGAGATGGGCACAGTACTCTAGGGAAAAAGCTATGTGAGCAAGAGCAGCCATCTGTCACCTGGAGAGGATGGGCAGGCATGGTGGAGGACTGAGGGACACAGGTACGGCCACCACTGAGCAAGCTGTGACCCTCCAGAGTGTGGCTTTGAAAAAAAGGCCATCACATCTGCAGGCCAGGCATGGTCATAGCAACAAGGGATGGGCTCTGAGCCCAGTGTGCCAATGGGCACTAGAATCAGCAGCAGGTCAGAGGACACAGGGCCAGGAAGTGCAGTTGACCCCTTAGGGGCCTTTGGGTAATGGCCCTAGGAGACTCACCAGCCACTAGCAAGGAACTGAAGGGAGGGGCACAGCCAATATCCATCATCACTGTCACACCCTGAGGGCCAGCACCTTGCTATGGGGGTCCTGCAGCCCCAAGCCAGGTCCCGTCCTCAAGGCACCACCAGCACATGGCTGCATTGCCCTCAATCCGCCAGCTCACCGTCTACTGTTGTGTGGGTCTAGCTCTGCAGCTGGCGCAGCAGGATCTGCATGAGGTCAAAAGTGGTGAAGCTGATTCCCACAGCAATCGGGCCCTTCAGCCAGTTCATGCTCAGGCCCTTGTAGAGGCCCCGCACCGCACCCTCTTCACGTACGATGGAGCGCAGCGTGCTCAGGATGGAGCCGTGCTGGTGGCCTGTGACACCTGCCGTCTGCATACGCCGACGCACCACATCCAGAGGGTAGGAGGCTGACTGCCCGATAAGGCCAGCACAGGCCCCGAAGACCATGCGCTCAAAGGGGTAGGGCTGCGGGCGGCCACTGTACTCTGCAAGGCAGAGGTCACATGAGTGTCATGCTTGCAGAACCTAAGCCCCAGTGCCTGGCTACCCTCTCTCAAGTTTCGTGCTGGGAAAGGGACCCAGGGGCTCAGGCATGCCAGGACAATGCTCTGATTCACACTCAAGCCTAACATAAGACATGTTTTGCAACAGTGAGACTTACAAGGTCATCCAGGCTACATGTGTAGTAGTTTCCCCTCATCTATGGGGGTATAGGTCCCCGTCCAGCGGTTCTCAGTGCCCCATCATCTGTGGGGGCAAATTCCAAGCTTCTCCATGGATACCTGAACTCTTAGAATACAGGCTATACGGCTTTCTCCTACCAGGAGGACGGGCCTGACTTCGGTAAGCTAATGAGGACTGCAGCTGCAGGGGCAGCTGTGTGGGTGTGGTCTCCATCCTGTGTCCTGCAGGGGCTACGGGGGGGGGGGGGGTAGCATTTACTGCTCTGTTGAGAGCCAGTGCCTAGCACAGCCCGAAGCACAGGGAAAGAACAGAGAAGTGTGCTACTGTGCGTTCTCAGGTCACGGCGGCCAGGGGTCACTAACCACCTGCTGCAGGCACAGCACAGGCTGCAGAACCTCTAAAGGACAGGTTCTATCAGTTGGCTGGTCAGTTGGTGTTCTATGACAGAGTCTCACTGGATAGCCCAGGCTGGCCTCCACCTTGTGCCCATCCTCCTGCCTCAGCCTCCTGAGTGGAACAGCAGGCACCACACCCAGCTAGACTGAAAAGGTTCAACATCCTGCATTTGTGCCGGTGTCACTGTTGCCAGCTAAAGGCGGTGTGCACAGCGTCTCCGCATCCAGGCAGCCTGCCTTGCTGGAGGGTGAACTGTGGGAGATGGTGCAGATTCCACGCAAGCACTGACTGCACCACTGCACAGAGGGGACGCAGGCACCATGCACTGGGGTCTGTGAGGGCCCAAGAAACTGTCCCCATAGATAGGCCGCTATCTTTCCAAACAACTGAGCTTTTGATACAGGGTCTTGTTATGTAGCACAGGCTGGCCTTGAGCCTGCAGCAATCCTCCTGCCTCATTCTCTGGAACAGTTAGATCACAGGTGCACCCACCACTCCTGGATTCTGCAGCTATTTCAGGAGTGGTGCCCACAGACCCAGTGAGAAGCTTAAACTTCCCCAGGTATTTATTAGTTAACAAAGTACTGAGGTTGGGGGTAGGGGCTGCTGCCTGTCTGCAAGAGTGCAAGAGGCTCTGGGTTTTCTCCCTAGCATATTATGACTGTAAGGGGGCAGGCCTGGGAAAGTTGGAGGAAGGAGGCAGATGTTTGTTTGTTTGTTTGTTTGTTTTTCAAGACAGGGTTTCTCTGTGTAGCCTTGGCTGTCCTGGACTCACTTTGTAGACCAGGCTGGCCTCCAACTCACAGCAATCCACCTGCCTCTGCCTGCAGAGTGCTGAGATTACAGACATGTGCCACTGTACCAGGCTTGAAGAAAGCACAATTTAAAGTCTGCTACAAGGCAAACTTGAGGCCATCCTGAGATACATAGTGAGACCCTTTCTAAATCACTGAATAAAAACTAATGAACACATTAAAAGTTATAATCTAAGCTTCTGGGTTCCACTGGACATAGGGTATTTTGAATTGAGCACTGAGTCCCCTCCTGACCTCATGTGGCTCTGAATGATGTGGGGTCCACAGAGACAGCTCCCTGAAGTTCCATCTCTCCTCTCATCTCTCCTTACCTCTGTGCAGGCTCTTCAGTGACTCGTAAGTAAAGAAGCTGAGTCCCGCATAGGGAATGACACCCAGAACAGTGGGTGTGAACCCAAAGTACAGGGTCTTCAGCCCTTCTTCTCTTGAGATGCGAATGAAGACGTGAAAGATGTTGCTGTACCTGCCAGGACCATGTAACAGGACTCAGTGTCTGCATACCATCACTCCTTCCATCTAGGACAGAGTGAGGGGACTCCATGGAGACTATACCTGCCCTGCCTCCCACACTGCAGTCACTGGGCTGGCACCAGGGCCTTGTACATGTGCCAGGCAGGTGTCCTGAGCTGCTAAGTACACCAGGAAGACCTCAAACTCATAGAGATCCATCTGCCTTTGCCTTTCATTAAAGGTGTAGGCCACCACAGCCAAGCTACCCTTAGGTGTTTTTAGAACAAATGATGCTTTCTGGAACCCTGCAGATCTCACACATAGGAGGGTCCTCAGCGTGTACCCCCACATATAGCAGCATGGGCCCCATGGCAGGACTCACATCTCTTTGGGTGTCACAGCCATCCTTGCTCTGACCAGGTCCAGAGGGTATGTGAGGGAAGCAGCGGTGGTTCCTGCCAACGCGCCAGCCAGAAGGCGGGGCCATGGGGGCAGTGCTCTGTGGACAGGCAGAATAAATTGAGACCTGGGTAGGAGCAGCACATGCCCACCCCTCAGCCTGGGGAGACACAGAGGAACATGAGACCCAGGAGGGTCCAAAGTGACTGAGCTTATGGGGTCACTTAGACCAGCAACAAATGCAATCTCCTCTCCCTCCCCATCTGCATGAGTGACATGTCTACTCCAAGGCTGGGCTACATCGTGCCCTACACACTTGGGACTCAGCTCTGGGGAGAGGAATAAGCTAATGAGAGTTGAGAAGATGGCACAGGGCAGTGACATAGAGGAAGGAATGGAGGGTAGGGTGAAGGATGCGGTCCCTCCTGGAGGAGGGGTTAGTGAGGGGCAGAGCATGGGTGAAGAGGGCAATGCAACAGAAGCCTTAAAGTGTGTGTGTGTGTGTGTGTGTTGGGGTTAATGAGTGGGCCTCAGTGAGGAGGGGTGGGGCCAGGCGGGCAGGGGCCCAGCAGGCCTTACTCTCCACGGAAACCATAGTAGCGGCCCAGGATGCGCTTGTATTCCTCGTGTGCGCTGAACTGGATGGCAGCATAAGGAATCACTCGCACCATGGTGGCCGAGTTCCCGCGCCATAGACTGAGAAAGCCTTCGTTGAGGTAGGTGAAGTAGAGGAGCCGGAAGGCCTCCTGGGGAAGACAGGGAATCAGCACCTCTTTGCCACCACAGGCCCTGAGCACACCATGCAGGGAGCACCTCAAATGCAGACGGTGGTGGTAGCACCCCGCTCTGGGCTTGCTGGCCTGTAGCAGCCTAAGCTGTGATCACGAGGAGCTTCCAGCACCCGGTTCTCAGTCCCCCTCAAATGCTGCTATGATTGACAGAAATGGATGTTGCAAGGCTGGCTGGGAGCTGGGCACACCCTGCATAGTTGTTGGTCTGACAGGGTGGCTTTCAAAAGCAGTCTAGTGGAAGGGGTTGTTTAGAGGTAAGGCGCACAGAAAGATAGGCTTTGAGGTCCTACCCCAGAGGTGTGTTACAGTGGCAGGACAGTAGCTTCAAATGTCCTCAGGAGACCTATGCATGAAGGTCTTCTTGGAAACCTGTTCTCCCAGACCACCCCATCCACCCAGTTCCTGTAGCAGCTCACCTTGGCAGAAAATCTTTTTGAAGACACTGAAACAGACAAAAGCACAGAAGATCATGAGGTGTGACTACCAGGTTTCTGGGTCTGCAACCCCCACACTCAGGGCTGGGGCCTGCACTTGGGGCTTCGTGGGGGTGGTGGACAGAATGTGCTGGGGTGAGGAGAACCTCTGGTGTGGCCAGCGGACACCCCGTCCCAGCCCCTTTGTAAAGCCTGAGCACATCTTCATCCTTTAGCAGAAAACCGACACCTAGGGCCGAGTACCACACCCATGCTCAGACAGCAGGTGATAGGGACTATGATCCCTCACAACAGATGGCTTGCCATCCCATCCATCTACTGACCAGCCAGGGGACATAGTAAGTATGAGCACCCCTACTTTAAAGCACACTGAGGGGTAGCAGTGGTGGACAGCCCCCTTTCCCAACAGCTGATGGAGGCTGCCACCATTTGACCATCAGCAGGAGGCTCAGCCTTGCTCAGGCCTGGCTGGCCCTGACGCAGTTTAGCACCCAGAGAGGAACATGGGCTCTGGGATGTGTCCCCCAAAGTTACATCCATACCCTCATCCAGGTCTCTGGGTTTGAAAACAAAGTCTTTGTGGGTGTGGCAGACTCAAGGCACACAAAGGTGACCCTAAAGCAGTGACTCCAAAGAACATAGGGGCTGGGTGTGCTAGCAAACACAAGTGATCACAGCACTTAGGAGGCTAAGGCAGGAGGACTGTTGCAGATTCAAAGCCAACCTGCTGTACAAAGTGAATCTGAAGCCAGCCCGGGCTCAGGATAAGACAGTGTTTTGGGGCAGTGGGAGAAAGGAGGCGGTGCCTGGCAGCCTTCACACTGTACAAGGGCAGGGGCATGGCTGTCACCTTGGAAGATGATCTTGGTCCGGTCCAGGGGGGCTACTGCTGTTTTGGCAAGTGCACCGGCCAGGGCTCCAGACAGCAGGGAGCTGAGCACTTGCCTGTGGTCTCTCTGCAACAGAACACAAGATCAAGGCCACATAGAGGCGAGGAGCGGCTTACCAGAGGGCCAAAACCCAGAGAAGCACCAAGAACCTTTAATGTTTGTGTTCTCTCATGCACCCATGTGCATGGAACCTGTGTGTGTGGAGGCCAGAGGTCAGTGTCAGTTGTTCTCCTCTATCACTATTTTTTGTTTCTCAGTGGATCTGGGGCTTACTGGACAGTCAACAAGTTCTGGGATCCTCCTGTCTCTATGTGTCCCTGCCCTAGCATGGGCTCACAGACGTGTGCACTCACGGTTCCATGTAAGTCTTGGGGGTCTGAACCCAGGTCCTCATACTTGACACTTTTTTTGGCTCCATCTCACAGACATCCTCCTGCTTCTGCCTCCTGAGCCACGTAACCATCATTTCTCCCCACTCTGAGACGTGGTCCAGACTTTCCTCAATCTTGCAATCCTCCTGCCTCAGCCAACAAAGAGGAGACAACAAGTGTGCACTACCATCTCTGGCTCACCTCTTTCATGGTCCTCATTCAGCCTCAGTGTTGTCAGAAAACTTGATTGGACTCGTGCAGTTAGCCCCTGGGAGTGAGGGTGACAATTACCCCTGCAAGTTGTCCTGAGCTGTTCTTCCTACTTCCTGGTTTGCATGATCCCCATGTGCAAGCTCCACCTCCCCATTCCCACCCCTTGTTCATATAACTGCAGTGTGGCACTTTAGAGCCAATTTTTAAAATTTGTTTTTTGATTTTTTGAGACAGGTTTCTGTGTGTAGCCTTAGCTGTCCTGGAATTGCTTTGTGGACCAGGCTGCTCTTGAACTCACAGAGATCCATCCTCTGCTATCCAAGTGCTGGGATTAAAGGCATGCACCACAACCGCCTGGCCAATTTTTTCAAAATATTTATTTTATTTTATGTTCACTGGTGTTTTGTCTGCATGTAGGTCTATGTGAGGGAGTCAGGTCCCCTGGAACAGGAGTTATAGATAATTGTGAGCTGCCATGTGGGTGCTGTGAGTTGAACCCTCCAAAAAAGCAGTCAGTGCTCTTAACCACTGAGTCATTTCTGCAGCCCCTACAACCATATTTTTTTTGGGGGGGGGGGGCGGAACAGGGTTTCTCTGTGTAGCCCTTGTTGTTCTAGAATTCATTATTTAGACCAGGCTGGCCTGAACTCACAAAGATCTGCGTGTCTCTGCCTCCCAAGTGCTGGGAGTAAAGGCATGCACCAGCACTGCCCAGCTGAGATTTTGGGGCTGAGATCGTAAGTGTGTACGATGTGCTGAGCTGGTGATTGTCTCCTATATGGAGCTACCATAAAGGCAGACAAGTAATGGCCATTCCGCAATGTTGGGGATCCAATGACCAGTAGGGGGTGATGTTGAGAGTTTAGTGGCTAGCAAGGTTGGGTTCCAATAGAAAGGGGTAGTGGTGAGCGGTGATTGAGAGAGTTCACTGGTAGTGGTGCCTTTGGTGAGTCCTGAAGGATCTCTGGAATGCAGATGGCTGTGTACAAATCTTTTAACTTCCGTCAGGCCTCTAAAGAACTATGCCTAAGTGCCCCATTTGTGACCTCCAGCTGGCCCTGGTGAGTGCATCCTCTTGTCCCCGTGGCAGTCCCAGGTGCCTCCTGTAACTCAGGGAAAGGTTAAGAGGATCACAGGGTGCTGCCAGCTCAGCCACTGACCCCATGGACTTTGAGACTGTTGGTGTAGCACCTGCCAGGCCCTAGGGAGGCCTGTAGGCTCCATCAGCCTGTTTTGGGTCCAGCAGGAGGGCAGCCATTAGTGGCAGATGTCCACAGAGAACAAGGGTGGGCCAAGCTGACTGTTCTGCTGTTGCTAAGGCTTTGAGATGGGTCTTGTTTACAGCACAGGCTGGCTTGGAACTCACAATCCTCAAGCTTCAGACTCCTGAGTGCAGAGGACAGATGTATTCTAGCATACCCAGCCCAACTCTCACTTTCTGAGGGACAGTCTCCTTCAACTGCAGCAAGAGCCTCAGGGATGAGCCTGCCATCACTGCTCTGCATTCATCAGCTCTCCAAGTGCCTCCCCTAACTATGGGTAGGGAGTTGGCATCATACCAAATGCTGGGCCTGGCTGGATCTGTGCACCAGCCTGAGGTTGATACCTCAGGCAGCAGACATCTTCCTGTGATGCATCATGATCCTTGCTTGCAGTGACATAAATGGGTACCTGCTATGCAGAGGGAGTAAGGATGGCAGGGACTGTAATATGTTCTTCTGGCCCAGTGGGGATCCCAGAAATCATCCTACAGCAGTGGTTCTAAACATGGGGGTCCTGGACCCTTGGGAGGAGCATCAGATGATCCTTTCATGGGGTGGGGGTGTCACATATCAGATACTTACATTATAATTCTTAACAGTACTAAAATTACCGCTACACAGTAGCAATGAGATAAGTTTATGGTTGTGGGTCACCACAATATGGGGAGCTGTATTAAAGGGTCATAGCATTAAGAAGGTTGAGAACTGTCCCTCAGAGAGATGGCACTACTTGCCTTTGAGGAGACGGCCCCAGATAGGACAGCTTCGGCATCCTCGCGCAGGTGCACAGAGCCTTCCTGCACACCATTACCCATCCCAGGCGTGCTGGACAGTGGGAGGCTCAGTCCTGAGGAAAAAGAAGGTCTGGTGAGATGAGCTGGACTCAGCCAGATGGCAACGGTCCAGCTGAGGGTGGCTGCTGACTTCCCAGGCTCATCTAGGCTGGCTCTGATGGCCTTTACCTTACCTTACTTTACCTCTTGGCTCTCCATCCCCAAGAGGGAAAAGATGTCCTTGACCTTAGTCAGATTCTGAGGCCACTATACCCTGGGTTGATGGCTTCATCAAAGCAAACGTTCTTTTCTGTTACTTGCATATGACCATCACAGAAGTCTGTTTTTCTGAACTAGTGCTAGCTGATCAGAAAGGGTAAAAGTTCTGTCTGAGGCCACACAGCAGGGAGGAGAAGATCAGGACACCCTTCTGACTATCACCAGCATGGCATGGCAGGGAATGGAGGTCAGGGGACCCATATGCTCAGAGCCATCTAGCACCAGCCCCACTACCAGTCTGGGGTGGTCTAAACCCAAGGGCCCCATTCATGGAGACATGATTCTTTTCCTCCTATGCCAGCTGCTTGTTCTCTGCAGAGAGAAGTCACGTGAAGCCTTGTTCCCTGCATTCTCCCTGAGCAACCACCTGTGCTCAGGCCTCATCTTCTCAGGCCATTGGATCCCAGGGGAGCAGGGAGAAGAACAGTAGAGATAACACTGTGCTCCAGTGTTCTCTGAGGTCTCAGTTTTGCACAATCCAATCACCAGACTTGGTGGTGCCTATGACCTACGAGTGTAGGAGGCTGAGGCAGGAGGACCTGAGCCCAAGGCCAGTGAGCTTAAGGTCAGCCTGGGGACAGTGAAAAGTAAAAGAGGGATTTGGGTGGCTCAGGAGAGAGCACTCGCCTAGAACCATCAGTGTGGAGATAGGGCCTAGATTGCTCATGACTAGCCTAGCATACTTGGGGCTCAAAGCTTAATCTTCATTGTGGAAAAATATCCAATCAAACAGGATGGGAGTGTGGCTCAGGAGGAGAGCTTGTGTGTGCCTGGCAAATGCTCCCATTTGTGTCTGGAGCACCATTTCAGGACCAACAATTGAAAAGTACAAATAGCTGGGCATGGTGGCGCCTGCCTGTAATCCTAGCACTATGGGAGGCAGAGGCAGGTGAATTGCTGTGAGTTTGAGGCCAGCCTGGTCTACAGGGCAAGTCCAGAACAGCCAAGGCTACACAGAGAAACCCTGTCTAGAAAAAAAACCAAAACAGTACAAGTAAATGAAATAATGTAACAAATCAATACAGTACAATGTGATGATGAGTAGCTCTAGGGCAGATCTGCAACATTAAGGACAGCAACAGCACTGGCTGTTAAGCCATATGCTCCCAACTCTGCCTTCAATATGGGCCTGAGCCTGAGTCCAGGAGAAACAGAATACACATCCCTGGCCCTGGGTGCTATAAGAAAGCAGGTTGAGCATAATGGTGCATACCCTGAATCCCAGCACTCAGGAGGTAGAGGAAGGCAGATCTCTGAATCTGAGGGCAGTCTGGTCTACATAGTGAGTTCCAGGACAGCCAGAGCTACATAGTGACAACCTGTCTTGAGCAAACCAAAAAAAGACAGACAGACAGACAGACAGACAGATAGATAGATAGATAGATAGTTAGAAAGAAAGCAGGCTGAGCAGGCCATAGGGAGCAAGCCACTAAGCAGCATTCCTTCACAGCCTTTGCATCAGCTCCTGCCTTCAGGTTCCTGCCCTAACTTCCTTCAGTGATAGCCTGGGACCTGAGCTCTAAGCTGCAATAAACCTCCCAAGGGGCCCTGCTGTGTACAGAAAGCCATACTTGAGAACCATCAACCACTATGCAAAGTGGGCTTATGCCATGGTGTGGACTGAGGATGAGATGGGGTCCCAAGAGGATTTGGAGCTACAGCTAGGCTCCACCTGCAGCCCCTTAAAAATAATAATTACCAAGAGGCTGAAGAGATGGCTCAGAGGTTAAGACTGCTTGCTGGCCACTCTTGCAGAGGATCCAGGTTTGATTTCCCAGCAGTCACATGTCAGTTCACGAACATCTGTAACTCCATTTCTAGGGGACTGGACACCCATTTCTGGTTTCAGTAGACACTGTACACATGTGGTGCCTATGCAGGCAAAACACCCATATACATCAACATAAAAACAAAATTACCGTAAAAAACCAGTGATGTAAAAAGACTAAAATGAGGGTTTGGGCTACATCTCAGCTGTAAAGTTCTGGCTTAGCAGTCAGGGAGCCATAGTTTCTGATGCCAGCACCACATAAAAGCAGGTGCAGCAAGGCATACACCTGTCACTCAGGAGACTCGGACATGGGGGTTTATCATGGGTTCAAGTACAGCCAGGGCAATAGAGTGGGGACCTGCCTCAATTGAATAAATAGATAAAATGAAAGTGACCCAGGCGCAGTGGAACACCTGTAATCCCAGCACTCAGGGAGGCAGAGGCAGGCAGATCACTGTGAGTTTGAGGCCAGGCTGTCCAGGACAGTCTACACAAAGAAACCCTATCATTTTTTTATTTTAATTTATTTTTATTAATTACATATTATTCACTTTGTATCCCAGCTGTAGCCCCTTCCCCCCATCCCCTCCCAATCCCACCCTCCCTCCTTCTTCTCCCATGCCCCTCCCGAAACCCTATACTGAAAAACACAAACAAACAAAAACAGGAAAAAATAAATAAAAGAAAAACAATAAAAGAAAAATGAATGGGTAAAATAAAGGCCAAAAAACAAACAAACAAACAAAAAACTATGCTAAATGAAGACTACCACCTCCTGGCCCGTGCCAAGTGTCATGGGCTGAGTTTCAGATGTCTGTGACTGTGTGGTAACTGGCCTAGTAACCTGGCTCCACTTGCCTTTGGGGCAGTATGAGCAGATAGAGCACAAGCAGAGGGTTAAGGGAGGTACCTTCTGGAGGGCTTTGTGCTAGCTGGTTTCCTTGGAGACCTTCTTGGCAAGGCTCACATTTACACTCACCAACCCCTCTCCTCAAACCCGGTTTCTGAGGCCTTTGGCGAAATGTTTCCCATGGCCTCTGTGTTGAGTGTGAGGTTGGGGATCAAGACATATATCACAGACAGGGCACAAGAGCAGCTACTGTCTGGCAAATGCCAGACCCATTCTTATCTCACCTGTTCTACAGACAGGGAGCTGGGGATAAAACTGAGAATGCATCTAAAATCCCCAGGAGAGGGGCTGCAGTCATGGCTCAGGGGTGGAGCTGTGCCAGGAATCCCCCAGCAAGGGGCTGGGGATATTGTTCAGGGGGAGGAGCATCTGTCTAGAATTCTCTAGTGAAGGACAAGGGTGTGAAGTGGGGTAACATCCTAGGCCATGGATGGCTGCCCCCTACTCCCCACCTGACTGTCAGCACCCTAAAATCTACAAAACAAACAAAAACAAAAACTGTTTTGTATGTGAGGAGGCTTCTGGCTTCCTCCTTCTGGAGGAGGGTAACAGTGACAGTGACTCCAGGTGGTTACAGGGGTCCATGGTTGCTCACTTACCCATGACTGAGGCATTTCCCTTATTTTTCCAAGCTCAGTCAAGCCTAGCACAGGACTCCAAAGCTGCAGATCTCCTACCTAGGGAGCCAAATCTTGTCCTAGAAAACCATGTGTTCTTAATTAAGCCTTCACTTATCCCAGAGGAGCAGCCATGGACGGTGGGGAGATGGACTTCAATTCCCAAACAGATAGAACATAACCCTGTCACAGGCAGTGTCTTGAGCAGCTCAGCACCCTGGATGCTGGCTCCAGCACTTGGGAAGAACAGCTCATGTCCAGGGATGGGGACAGAAGTCAGTGTCTGGATCACGTTAACCGGCCCCTGCTGTTGGCTAATGACACAGGTCACCTGGTAGAGGAAAGGGGAACCACACCTGAGGGACTGCAGCCAGGATCCCTATCCTTGGCGAGATCCCTATCCCCACCTCAGCTTGTTGACTTTCACAGGCCTGGAAACAGCCTGAGGGAAACAAGTCTGAGAGAGAATTAGAAACTAAGCTTGTGTGATTTTTAAAATTGTGGGACAGAAAATGGTGCTTAGTGGGAAGGTGATTTCCTGGTCTATGCAGTGTGCTGGCCTCCATCTCCTGCACTGCCAAACAGCCTGTCGCCCAGAACTGGGAGGCTGTTGCGGGAGAGTCAAATTCAAGGCTTGGGCTCTATATAGCAAGACTTTCTCAGGTAATAATAATCACTCTGGCCTCAGTGAGACACAAGACCTTGCAGGCAAGGAGGAGCAGTAGATGAGCCATCTGGTGTCTGAAGCTCCTGTCCTCAGGCAAAGCTGGGCGGGGTTAGCTAGAGATGCCAGGTCAGGACATGGTGTAGTCCCTGCACCCACACTGGGATGTAAGGAGTCTGGTAGAATGAGTGTGGCCATGTGTGGGGCTCTGCTCCCCAGCAGCAGTTAGGTCAAGTGGACAGTGACCCATGGTAACTTGAAAAGCAAACATGGGAACTGTCTGCAAGAGCTGAGGGTGTAGGCAGCTTGCTGAGCAGGCACCAGGCCAAATACAAAGAACATTGGCATTAGGCATGCTTGCGGTTTCGTAAACAATACAGCGGGCCGGCTCTTTGTTATTTATTTGCACTCTACGCTGTATTCCAGCATTTAAGGAGGGCACACTCAGGGTCTAGGTAAACAGCAGGGACCCGGGCTGAGGGTTTGATGACTTAACTAAAACCAAGCTCACATGTAACAGCAGATGGCAGTGTTGTTAGCTTGGCACTACAGCCAGGCTCTGTTGGGGATCTACTGATTATTCCTTTGTATTCTTCCCCAGTGATAAGCAGTTAGCAGTCACACACTGTGTCCAACCACCCCCATCCTGTCTTCCTGGATCTGTGTTATCTCCGCTCTCCTCTCCTTGGCCTCTGTTGCTGAAGACCTGATGCCCATGGGGACACTGGCTGTATCTAGTAGCCCTGCCCTTCTCCCAGTGCTGGACAGATTAGCCGTGCTCTTGCAGTGAGCCTGGGAGGACACAGCATAGGGTTTCTCTGGGTGCTCAGGCTTGGACCTCCTGGTTAAGGTAAGGTCAGAGTCTCTGGGTCAAGTGGCCATTTTGCCCTCTGTGCTCTGCTCTCTGGGATCACTTTGCTCTGGGGGTGGAGGTGAGGCCAGATGAAGTGCCAACTATGGAGTAGAGAAAACATTGGCCTAAATGACCCAGATATGTTTATAGGAATAGATATGTCTTCTATCCTGTTTGTTGTTTGTTTGTTTGTTTGAGACAGTTTCTCTGTGCAGTCCTGACTGGCCTGTAACTCACTTTGGAGACCAGGTTGGCCTCAAGCTTGGAGATCTACCTGACTTTGCTTCCCAAGTGCTGGGATTAAAGGCTTGTACCACCACCACCCTGTGATGTTTTTGTTTTTGAGACAGGGTCTCACGTAGCTTTGGATGTCCTTAAACTCCTGATCCTCCTGCCTCAGCTTCCTAAATGCTAGATTCATAGATGTGCTATACCATGCCTGGCTCAAAGTCAGTTTTATCAGTACTAGGGGTTGAACAGCTTCCTGGGTGCTGAGAAACTGCTGAATCACTGAGGTGTATGCACAGTTCTCCCCTACTCAATTTTCTTCTCTTTCAGACAGGGTCTTGTGCAATCCCTTGAGGCTGGCCAAAAACATGCTGTGTAGCTAAACACAGCTATAAACTCCTAAGCCTTCTGCCTCTACCTCCTGTGTGCAGGGATCACAGGCATACACCACCACACCTGGCTCATATTAACTTCTTTTCAGTGCTAGGGATGGAACCCAGGACCCACAGGTGCAGCAAGCACAATAGCTATGGGCAATCTTGCTCTTTCCCACTGTTTTACTCTGGCCATCCATCCGTTGCTTAAATGAGCAAGTGAGTGAGGAGTGATGTAGTAACAACTCACAGGTCAGATAAAGAGCACATGCTTAATCTGTGGGAGGCCTTGGGTTCCATCCTCAGCATACCTGACTGTCAGAGCCTGGCTACCCAGGGAAGCCCAACACCTGTGTCACTGCCTGAGAGCTGCAGCCACCCCGTCCTGTATGTAGAGGGGCACCTTCTCAGCGACAGGATCTCCAAGCATGCCGTGGGTCCTATGCTGACAGCCACTGAAGCCAATCACCATCTGTCCGCAAATGATAAGGGCTGCTTTCTTTCTAGATCAGTTTGGGACATCTGGCATGGTGGCTGTTGCCTGCTAACCCTGACTGCCTGCAACCTCAAAGACAGACAGGAGCTCCTCATTCTGTGCTTTGGAGACTATGATTGTACCCTGGCTGGGAACTCTATGCATGCCTCACAGTCACCCAGACAACGGTGGCCACAGCACACCTGCCAACCCAGCACTTGAGATCTAAGGTATAAATTCCAGGACAGTCTGGTGGGATACATGGCAAGCTCCAGGCCAGCCTGAACAAATTAGCAAGACTCTGTCTCAAAGACGAAAAAGTACTTAGACAAGTGGGGATACATATAGCTTGGGGGAGATTGCTTGTCTCACATTGCTTGTGTCTGGGTTCCATCTCTAGTACTGAAAAGAAAAAAAGAAAAAGAAAGGCCAGCCTGAGACTTTCCTTGAAGCCTGATGATCAGAGGTCAGTCTCTGGAACATACTTGGTGAGCCGAGAGAACTGACTCCTGCCAATTGGCCTCTGACCACCACACACATGTTGTAGCAACATACCCTCCCCAGTGGGGTGACATAAATAAATAATTGTATAAAAAGTCACTGCCCTGTGCTCTTGCCCTCATCCCACCCCTGTCACAGTAGACCAAGGCACTCAAGCCCCTATGCTGAGTCCCCTTTCACTATTGTTCCTCATCCCCAAAAGCCTAGGCCTCGCCACATGGGGTACGTGTGCTATGCACCTGCTCACTTAACAACTATCTACTTAGCAGGCAGGTGAGTTACCTGGACATTCTGAACTCCATATTTTTAAGCTCTGCTCTACTAGGAAAATCTTCCACATCCTCTGAAGCCTATCCTGAAAATTCCATCCACACTGTTTCTGGTGCTGAATATTTAAGAAGTGGCTCCCCTATCCCTTCTACTTGATTCCCACTTAGACTGGGGGTTCCTGGAAGGCCTAGCAAAGGCCCAGATGTGCAACACCTGCATGGTGCTTAAGCCTTTCCAGCCCTGTTCCTGCCCTTGTGCATGTCTCCATGGCAACCCAGTGCAGCTCTTCCCGCTGACCCTTCCCAAGGTGGGAGCAGATCAAGCTGCTGACAAGACAGAGGCCACATGTGAACTCACTATACCTGTTTTCCACTCTGTCACTCTTCCTGGGGAAGGGGTGTGTGCTGGTAAGTATGCCCACTTCAACAAGGAAGACCCTTTATAGCCAAGGGACCAAATGAGCATAAACCTCCCCAGCCCACTGCTCCCCTATCATCTTTCTGTTTGTTTGTGAGACGGGTAGCTACATACTATGTAGCCTTGGCTGGCCTTGAACTCAGCGATCTTCCTGCCACTGCTTCCTCATCAGTGCGACTAAGGGAGTGTCACCACACCTGACTTCTATATTTGAGAAAGAGTCTTATATACAGCCCTAAAATCAACTAGATAACAGAGGGTGGCCTTGAACTCCTGATCCTCCTGCTTCCACATCCTGAGTGCTAAGAGGCTACTTTTAGCTGTTCCCCGATATGTTTCAGTGCCATCTGCTCTGAAGAAAGGCCTGGGAGGCAGCAGATCGTCCTCCCAGCATGCTGGGAGCTGGCACCAGGACTGTTTTCCCCAGGGGGTGATGAGGGGACAACACACCTCAGAGGAGGATGCAGTGGCTGAGGGCCAGGGCCTCTGTGGTCCACCCCTGCACTGCACTGCTCGGCATTTCTCAGGCCAGCAACTACAGGATCCAGGGACCCTCTGGGCAGGATTCCTAATACCAGCCTAGACTTGCTGCTGAGATCAGCAAGTTTGCTGCACCCACCCACTCTACAAAAAGAAACACACCCGAACAAGCCATGAGTGGTCATTGGTGCCATTTCTCTTGTCCTATGTCCCTAAACAATACCATGTTTTAGCTGAGTACATAGCACTTACACTGTCAGATGACTTGTAGTCTTAGGACCTAGTGAGGTCAGGCCAGACATCCACAGCTACTCAGATAGCTACAGCAAGAGGACTGAGCACAAGTCCAGGGGCTGGAGGCACAGCTCCAAGATTAAGAGCACTAGTTGGCTGGGCATGGTGGTACACATCTTTACTCCCAGCACTCGGGGAAGCAGAGGCAGGTGGAGCTTTGTGAGTTCAAGGCCAGCCTGGTCTACAAAGTGTATCCAGACTAGACAAGGCTACACCCTGTCTCGAAAAAACAAAAACAAAAAACAAACAAAAAAGCACTAGTTGTCCTTGTAGACAGGGGTTTGGCTACCAGCACCCACATGGCACCTAACAACCATCTGTAACTTCTGTTCCAGGAGATCTGATGCCATATTCTGACCTCTGGTGGCACCAGGCATGTGGGAGGCACACAACCATCCATACACAAAAGAATAGAGATCCAGGCCTGGGCTACGGTGTGAGACCCTTTATCAAAATAAAACATAAAAAACAGCGGGGGTATAGCTCAGAATTCTATGGGAGAGCGCTTGCCTAACATGCACAGTGCCCTGGATCCCACCCCCAGAACCAGAGATGGAAGATATCTATGGGAGAAGGCAGGCATGGCAGCACATACCTGTTTCCAGCACTGGGAAGGCTGAGGCAGGAGTATCACAAATTCAAAGCTAGCTTGATGTACATGGTAGAATCCTTGTCAGAAAGAAAAGAAGGAAGGAAGGAAGGGAGACTGTGAAAAGGGAAGGAAAGGAGAAAGAGAGACAGAGATGAAGGGCTTAAAGATTTAGGAACCAGCACAGGACTCTGGAACTCCCCAGCATGACATGAGTAGCCTTTCTCTGACTGGATTCACTCTTTTTGTGTGCTTGTCTGTTTTGAGACAGGATCTCAAGCAGTCCAGGCTGGCCTCCCGCCAGGTACATAGTAGAGGATGACATTAAATCCCAATGTGGAGATGCTGAGTGCTGGAATCTCATGCCCAGCTGTCTTTGATAGGTTTTAGACAGGATCTCGCCATGTGGTCCAAGCTGACCTTGAATCTGTGGCCTCCTCTTGCCTGTTCCTCCCTACTGCTGGAGTCATAGGCATTTATACCCCCTTGCCTGGCTGAGCCCAGTGTTTCTGTCAGCAGGATGGCTTGTGGGAGAAGCAGCTAGCACACTTTCTGCTATAGGCAGTACCTGGTGGCTTTGTCCACACACCTCCTGTACTCACTCTCGATAGCTGCCATCACTACCATGCCTCAGGTGATGTGAGACTGCAGAGAGTTCTCTGTTTGGCTGGGAAGCCTGGTGGAGGTGCTGGCAGAACCAGGTCCCTCTGGAAGTTCAGGGAATAATCTGTCCCAGGCATAGTAGCTGCCAACTAAAACCTGGAGGGTTTTGGCTTATAGCTCCATCATTCCAGGAGCTTCTTCAGATCCTACTATCCCTCTCCCTCATAGGTGTCTCTGTGTCATCTCTTCTCATGAGGATGCCAGGTATGAGGTTCTGGACATCCCTAGATCCACATTGGGCCTCTTGTGTTTGTCTGCTGGTGATCCTGATCCACAGCATTTCAATTTTTTCTCTATGCACATAAACTTAGATAAAGTCTCATTTGTAAGTCAGTCTCCCAAGTGCTGGCCTGTGGCATGGTGCTCAGCTCACAGAGAAAGCTGAATCACCAATAATGAAAAAGCAAGACAGAATGTAGTAAACGTTGTGCGTATGTCCCCTCTGCTCCTCTCCACAGATTAAAAGCCCCTGGGATATGAGCACACTGCAAGATGGTCACAGCAAAGGTGCCTCAGTGAGAAAACAGATGTCCAACAGGCACATTTAAAAATAGCATAATGACCCAGGGGGGTCAACAGGGGACAACAGACTACTTCTCCACTCTGTTACTTGGTACTTTTTTCATATATACTTACTTTCTTTTCACACCACACAATACTTTTCTTTCCTTTTTATTTTATCTATTATCTATCTACTTGTTTATTTATGAAACAAGATTTTTTTTTTCCTTTTTTCGAAAGAATATTCTCTGTGTAGAGGCAGAGGCAGGTGTATCTCTGTGTGTTTGAGGCCAGCCTGGTATTCCAAGGGAGTCCAGGACAGCCAAGAGAAACCCTGTCTCAAACAAACAAACAAACAAACAAACAAACAAACAAGACTTCTCTGTATCCCCGGTTGTCCTGACACTTACTCAAGAGAGGAGGCTGGCCTCAAACTCATAGAGATCCTCCTCTATGAGTTTGAGGCATGTACTACCATACCTGCTTTTTTATTTTCTTTCTTTCTTCCTTATTTAAACACACACACACACACACACACACACACACACACACACACACACACATACACACACACACAGAGAGAGAGAGAGAGAGAGAGAGAGAGAGAGAGAGAGGAGAGAGAGAGAGAGGAGAGAGAGAGAGAGAGACAGGATCTTACTCTGTAGCCCAGGCTGGACTGGAATACTCTATCCTCCTGCCACAGCATTCTGGAATTACAGAAATGTACCACCACCACAACAGAATATTACTTTTCAGGCATTTAACACTTAAAATTAAAAATGCATTTCTGGGGCTGGAGAGCTGGCTCAGCAGCTAAAAGCACTGGCTGCTCTTTTAGAGGACACAGGTTCCATTTCTGGCACCCACATAGCAGCTCACAATCATTTGTAACTCCAGTTCCAGAGGATCTGACTCCCTCTTCTGGCCTCTGCTAGCACTGGACACACATGTGCATAAACATATGCAGGCAAAAAAAAAAATTGACATAAAATAACAAACAAACAGAAAAACCTTTTGACTCAATTTCTGAGTCCAGAGAGATGGCTCGGTGGGTACCTGCGCTTGTAAAAGAAAGGTGACTTAAGTTCTAGGTGTATAGAGGGCTCAAAGGTAAGAGAGGGGGTTGCTGCCAATTCTGATCCGCCAAGTTCCATCTCCATAGTCTACATGGTAGAAAGAAAGAACCAACTCCTACAAGTCTTCTGATCTCCATCAATACCTGCTCCAAGTCACATGTACCCCATCCTCCCACAGATAAATAAATGCATGTAATCTGAAACTTTTCAAAGAGGATTTGAGTTCAAATCCTAAGCACCCACAAGAACATTCAGGCATGACACTGTATGTACATAATTCCAATGTTGGCTCCTAGCAAACCTAGTCAAAATTCAAAATGTCAGGTTCAGTGAGAGACCCTGTCTCAAGGGAATAGGGTGTAACATGATGGGAGAAGACATCTAGCATAATGCTCCACATACCATGCACAGGTGCGTGCATACACCACCACCACCTCTCAACAGACACAAATGCATTTCTGGTGCTGGGGAGATGGCTCGGTGGAGGACATGTGCCACACAAGCCTGAGAACCTGAGCTTCAACACTGAGGAGCCCCGTGAAGCCAGGAGGAGTGGTAGGTGTGCATCTGTAATCCCAGTGGTGAGATGGGAAGTGCAGACATGAGAGTCCTGGAAATCAAGGGCCAGGTAGCCTATCCTACGGCGCTGAGAGCAAGGGGCTCAGTTTCAAGCTGAGGTGGAAGCTGAGGAGGACGCCCAAGGTGTCCTCCAACTTCCAGACACACACCATGACCTATGCACGTGCACTCACATGCAGAAATGATAAAAAAAAAATGAGTAAATAAAATGCATGTTTTTGTGTGACGATAAGAATGGAACCATGGCTTCACAGGGTTGGGCAGGTACCCTACATCTGTGCCATGCCCCAAGCCAAAAGCGAAATGATTATTTTTTCCTTTCCCCAACATAATATTTTTGCTAATTATTTGGGAATTTCATACAATGTACCCTAATCACACTCGCTTCCCATTCCTCCCAGGTCTACCCTCCCACCCTTGCACCCTTGTGACCTGTCCACCCCCCCCCCAATAATAATAAAGAAAAAAAAAACAAAAGCAAAAAGAAAAACAAAAAACAAAACCCCACCAAGTCCAATTTATGGCCCAGACTGGTGTTGAATCCAGTCATCTTCCTGCTTCAGTCCCTTGAGTGCTGGGATTACAGGTTTGGGCCACCATGCCTGAGTACAAAATGAACTTTTAAAATTAATACATTCATTTATTAACTTTGAAGACGATGTCTTTCTTTTTATTTTATGCATATGAGTGCTGGCCTGAAGGTACGTCTGTGCACACACGTGTAGGCAGGAGGCAGAAGAGGGTGCTGGCTTTCACCGGGGACTGGAGGCAGCCAAGCGTGAGTGCTGACGGGCTAACCCTGGTCTTCCAAAAATGTAGCTCTAGCTTATATCTACTTAATTTTTAGACAGAGCCTCACTACATCGCCATGGCTGGCCTGGAACTCTCTATACAGACCAGGCTGACCTCATAGACATCTGACTCCCTGCTTCCTAGGAGCTGGGGATAAAGTCATGCACAACCACACCAAGCCCTTTTATTTTTTGAGCCAGCCCGAGACAGGGTCTCATACGGCTCAGGCTGGCCTCAGACTACCTTGCAACTGAAACTGCTCTGAATGTCTAATTCCTCCTGCCTCTACCAAGTTCTGGGAAAACAGGCATGCACTACGTACCACATCTGGCCAGAGATACATTTTTAAAATAATCTCCCT
Organism: Psammomys obesus; assembly: GCF_907164565.1. Classification (NCBI taxonomy): domain Eukaryota; kingdom Metazoa; phylum Chordata; class Mammalia; order Rodentia; family Muridae; genus Psammomys; species Psammomys obesus. The sequence goes on along the minus strand of NW_026594377.1, from coordinate 967,611 downwards.
TTTTATTATTTATTTTCATCTTTATTTTTTAATTTATGTAGGAGCATGTGAACAGGTGCCTATGGAGGCCAGAGGACAGCACACAATCTGGAAAGGAGTCACAGGCAGATGTGATCTTCCTTGAAGGTGCTGGAAGCAAGCTCGGGTCCTCTGCTAGAGCTGCCAGGTCTCTTAATCCTAGGCCAGCGTTCCAACCTCTGCAAATGCATTTTTTTTTTTAATGCCATTTATTTAGGGAGGGAGCATGTGGAGGTCAGAGGACAATTTAAGACACCATATGGATCCAGAGGATGGAACTTAGGTCATCAGGATGGCTGCAGACGCCTTCACCCACTAAGTCACTTCACTAGCTTTCAAAGAAATAAATATTAAATAGCTAGGCAGTGGTGGCGCACGCCTTTAATCTCAGCACTCAGGAGGCAGTGGCAGCTGTATCTCTGAATTCTAGACCAGCCTGGTCACTTCTATAGAGTGAGTTTCAAGGCAGCCAGGGATATGTATCCTGTCTCACAAATAAACAACAAATGAATCTGGGAGCATAGCTTCCTGGTAAAACACTTGCCTAGTTGTTATCAATCCCTGACCTTCTTTCCAGCACCAAAACAACAAACAGGTGAATAGTTCTTCTTATGTGTGCATGGGTATGTGCACAAGTATGCATACATGTTTGTGTGGGGTATGTACAGATACATGTGTGCCTGTGTGCATACACGCATTCATTTTACATATGTGTGTCCTTATCAGGTGCCTCCCTCGGTCTCCACCTCATTTATTTACTGTGTGTGTGCATGCCACAGTGTGTGTAGGATCAGAGGACAACTTGCAGGATGCCTGCAGGACTGAACTCAGGTCTTCAGGCTTGGCAGCCAGCATCCCTACCTGCTAAGACATCTTGCTAGTTAGTTTTAGTTTTAAAAATTATTTTGTTGCATATGGGTTTGCATTGCATGCATGTATGTTTATGTATCACTTGTAGGTAGTACCTAATGAGGCCAGAAAGCAGCTTTAGATCTCCATAGAACTGGAATTACAGATGGTTGTAAGCTACCATTCAGATGTTGAAAATTGAACCTGGGTACTCTTAACAGCTCAGCTATCCAGCAGTTCTCAGCCAAAGGGGATCGTGGACCCCCTTTGGGACTACCCCTTTGGGGGTCCCATATCAGATATCCTGAATGTCAGATATTTACACTATAATTCACAACAGTAGCAAAATCACAGTTATGAAGAAGCAATGGAACAATTTATGGTTGAGGGTCACTATAACATGAGGAACTGTATTAAAGGGTCACAGCATTGGGAAGATTGAAAAAAAACACTCATCTAGTATTATTTCTTGAACCTCACTGGTTTCGAGTTTGACATGTCAACCTAGGCTGTCAGGCCAGCAAGCCCCAGGGATTCACTGGTCTCCACCTCCCCAACCTGGGGTTCCAGACTCTTCTCTTCCATAGGCTCTATGGGTTGAACTCAGATCTTCATGCTTGCACAATAAGCACTTCCGTCAGCTATCTTCCCAGCCTTGCTATTGTTTTTCTTGGGTACCTTATCCTAAAATATCAAGACCCATGTTGGTGTGCTGTTTAGAATTGAGGTCCCATCTTCTGTGTTAAGAGGGAAATCAATCTCAGCACCCCCACTCCAGGACGACAGGTCACACTTTGTCTCCTCTCCAAGATTTCTCTTGGCACTTTGCAGAGAGGGACTGAGAGAGCACTGACATTGTATTATGAGGCCTGCTTCCTGAGCCAGGGCATTGAAGGGGACAGATCAAAGGTTCTCCAGTACTGCTGCTAACCTGCACAGGGCCAGGCCTGAGCCCTTGATCCTGTCCCAGATGGCTACTGGAGGAAGCAGGCCTTCCACTTTCTCCCTGACAGAACAATGGCCAGTTAGGCCCCTTGGCCTGGCCCTGGCAACTGCACCTAAACATGAAGAAAGGGGCTACTCTGCGGGGCTGCACAGCTGGGACCTGACCCACCCATGCTCATTCCCACTGGACCCTCAGAGGTAACAGCTTAAAGAGCCACCAGTGAGGCACCTGCGACTCATCTGGGCCCTGTGCAACAGGAGCCTGGGCAGATCCCACAGTCAGCTATCATCTTGCTTTTTTGATATCTGTTTTTTTTTGTTTTGTTTTGTTTTTTCTTGACACAGGGTCTCAAGTAATCCAAACAGACCTTGAACTTGTTATGTAGCTAAAGATGACCTTGAACTCCTAATATTCCCGTCTCTACCTCATAAATGCTGATGGTAGTTATAAGCACCAAACAGGTACTTCTGAGGTTTTTTGGTTGTTTTGTTTTTTTTTAAACAAGGTCTTACTATGTAGTCCAAGCTGGCCTCAATATTTTCTCAACTTCCCTCATACTGGAATTACAGGCTCTCACCACTATACTCAGGTGGTTATGATTAACTTATTGTTGTTTTGTTTTAATAGACTCTTGCTTTGTATCACAGGCTGACCTTGAGCTCAAGACCTTCTAGCCTCAGTCTCTCTGGTACTAGGATACAGGCGTGCACAGCATGCCTGACAATACTGATTTTTTGAAAATGGTTTCACTATGTGAACCATTTTAGTAACAGCCTTGGCTGTTACTAAAACTCACTATTGAGACCAGGCTGGCCCAAACTCACAAAGATCCATCTGCCTCTGCCTTCCAAAAGCTAGCATATACTGATTTTTTTAAACTACACATATCACTTATAAAATCAAAATTTAGTTGTATGTACAAATGCTATATATATGTATATAAAAGAATGTGTACAGAGGGGCTGAGCAGATGGTTTCTCAGGTAGGAACTCTTGCTGCAGGCAAGTGTAAAGAATCAAATTCAAATCCCTAGCACCCATGTAAAAAGCCAGGCATGGTTGTTGGAGCAACACTAGACATCATCCCCTGACCTCTGTTTTTGTACAAATATCTCACATATACCACACTCATACACAAAAGAACTATGCACACAACTCATACAGACACAACCATATATATAAGTATATACACCATGCACATATTAATATATAATAATATATATTAATAATACATATTAATATATATATTTAAGGCTGGGGTGAAACCCAAGGCCTTGAAAATATTAAGGAAGCATTCTACTGAGCTGTACCCCATGACCTTGCTTGAAATCGAATGGAAAGTCCCAAAGACTACAGTTTCACAGGAAAAGCTGAAGGTGACATGACCAGGAGGAACATTCTGGCACTGGCCTCAATGAAGGGAGAGACCACTGAGGGTGACAGCCTCACAGGAAATAAGACCTTTATTGATTTTCCACAACAAAGCACCATCATCCCTCTATGCTGCACACGTGTGAATGTGACTCAGGGGAACTAAAACATTTCCAGAAAAATCTTTCTTCCCCGACCCAGGCCCCTACCTTTTTGCATTGAAGCTTTAAGCAGTTGAAACATTAGCCTTCCCCAAGTCTGAGAAGTATTTCCGTACTGTTGAACAGCGGCAAGGAGCTTGGGCAGGTCATGGAGAGGGCCGGGTCTGACGGCAACAAACAGCGCCCCAGATGTTCAACACTCCCCCATCCCCCACCCCCGCCGGCCTCCACCCCCGCCAGGGCCTGGAGATACTCCTCTCCGGCAGCTACCTAGGGGCAGTCCCTTCCAGCTAAGCGTTTCCGGATCCAATCAGTCACGACTTGGGAGAAATGCCTTGGAAATGGGGTGGAGTGTGGTGGGGTTCCCCTCCTCCACCAGCTCCAGAGATAAACACGAGCAACCAGTCACTGAAAGGGGCTCGCAGACAGGGCTCAAAGGGACAGGCAGAGCCTGCAGCATCATCCAAGGGCTTCAGACTTGTGGCTGGTAAAACAGGGATCACTCTGAGCATCAGGCTGATGGGATTATTCAAATCCAGAAATTACTTGAAAGCTGTCAAGCCTTGGGTTTTTTTGTGGTTGTTGTTGGTCTTTTGAGACAGGATAGAGCTAAGGCTAGACATGAGCTCCAGATCTCCTGCTTTCACTGCCAAGTGCTGAGATGACAAGTGTGTACCCCCATACCTGGTTTTTGTGGTGTTAGAGATGGAACCCCGAGCTTCAAACAAACTCTCCGCCAACTGAGCTCCAGACCATGCTCATTTCATTTTTGTTGTTGAAACAAACTCTCAAAGAGCACAAACTGGTTCAAATTCACTATTTGTAAAGTGTCAAGGTAACCTTGAACTCCTGATCCTCCTACCTGTCTAGGGCTGGGATGACAGATGCAAACCACCATGCTGTCAGTCTTTTTAAAAAATGTATTGCATTAAGTCCGTGCGTGCGTGCATGCGTGTGCGTGTGTGTGTGTACAGAGCCCATGTACAGGTCAGAGGACAACTTCTGAAAGTCAGTTCCCAAAAACAGTTTGCTGAGCCACCTCACCGGCCCTCAAGCACTCTTTATAAGACTTGACCAACAAACAAATACAATCAAACGAAAAAGTAGAAAGAGACTGAAAGCACTGCTGAAACACTAAGGGAGCCAGGCGTGGCAGCGTGCACCTTTAACCCCAGCCCTGGCCAGGGAGACGTGCAGGCCAGCCGGCTCCACACAGTGAAAGCCTGCCATCAAAACCAAAACAACCCCACACAACTACACAGGGGAGACAAGAAAAACCATTTCTAAGCCGCAAGGGGAAAGTGGGATGGGCTTTGGCGGCGGAGCGCTGGCTGCGTGACGGCCGGGCGAGGCCCGCAGGTGCACGTGTGCAGCCGGTGGCACCGGAGCCTGCGCCCGACGCTTCTACCCGGGTCCGACGGGGGACACGCGCGGGGCTGAGGAACCCGCGACAGGATGGGCCGCCGCGGCTCGGGGGAGGAGCGTGGGAGCAGCCGCCTCGGACTCCCGGGGCTTGTCACCGCAGGGCGGCGCGGTGTGAGCTCAGGGTTCGGCCTGGCCCGGGGACCCCGAGGACGCCGAGCGTGTGAGGAGCTCTGTCACCTCTCCGCGCACGCGACACTGCTGTCACAACGAAACGGGCCCGTGCCGCGCCTCCTCCCGGAGCGGGCCGTGAGAACCCCGCCACCCCGCGTCGCGCCCGGGCGCCTGCGCTCCTCGGGTCGCGCTCACCTGCCCGGACGCGCCGCCGCCGCCGCCGCTGCCGCCACTGCCACAGCTGCCTCAGCCGCCGCAGCCCCGCCTCGCGCTGCCCGAAGCTGCAGGCCCGGGCGGGGCCCAGGCCGCCCCGCCATTGGCCGCGCCGTGACCAATCCGTGACGGAGGCGGCGAGATTGGTAGGCATGACAATGACGGACATTGTTTCTGACCAATCACCGATGGAAGGGGCGGGGCTACACGGAGGAGCGGCTCTGTTTCTCCGGAGCGTTCCACACCGAGGAGGCCCGGCGGGGAGGTGTGCGAGAATTGGAACCCGCAAGAAACGGGCAGAGCTCTCGACCAATTGCCAAGGGGCATAGGCGGAGCCACGTGGAGAGGCGGCTCTTGAGAGTTCGCTGCCCCGGGAGACAGAAGCGAAGATTGGAGTGTGCAGAAAACGGGCAACGCTTTTGACCAATAACTGAAGGGAAGAGGCGGGGCCGGGAGGAGGGCGAGGATTGAAGCCTGGCATCAAATGGGCAACGCTCTCAGCCAATCTCTGAAGAGGAAAGTCCGGACTCCGAATAAACTGGCACGCCGGCCCCCAGGCTTGAGGAACGGAGGGTGTAGCCCAGAGGGCGACGCTGATTGGCTTCAACGTTAAAGATGCACACGTCCGGTAGCCAACCGCAGCGGCCGTAGGCGGTGCAGGCTTCAGGGGCAAGGGGCGCACCCGGCGCGGAGCTGAGAGCCGCCCTGCCGGGCGCGGCTTCTCAGGTTCCCTCAGGTCGCGGAAGCCTCACTCCTCCCTGAACGTGGACCTTGACAGTTGAAGGACTCTTGGTTAATTCTCAGCCCCTCCCTCCCTTACTGCTCCCCCGATTCTGCAAAAAGGGCAGAAACTCCAGATCACTCAGCCTCCCACAACAACTCGACCTCCAGTGCAAATGTGGAAATCAAAAGTGGAATCCTGTAGACGCGATCTGACTTTCTGAAAGTGACGTCCCTTCTCGAGATCTTAGGACGTCCTGCGGGACTTGTCCCTACTAACTGTTTGGCTAATTACCCGAACGATAAACACAATCACAGGTCAAAGGGAACACAAAAACTAACGTAGAGAGCTCTTTGACCGAGCACTGTGGCTGTTGAATTAGCATGTAAAGTTCTGAGCTACTCAGAAAGGGTAGAAGGGGTTGGGGAACGGAGAGACCTGAGCTATTCAGCCTTCGCACGCCGTGGGCAGAACAGTCCTGAGGCTCAATCAAGTCCCCCACCTCCCCTTGTGGAAACAGAACAAGTGAGCCAGCAAGATGTCTCAGTGGTTAAATATTAATTCCACGGATTCGAGGAGAAAGACCACCGACCCAAATAATGGCCAAATGAATTAAAGCAAGCAATGAGATAAACCAAACTTTTTATTTGTGTACGTGGGCTATCTCTCCCTTTACAGGCAAGGTTTAAGAGATCAGCATTGGACTTGGGGAAGATTGAGGTGGTTTTTGTTGCTGTTGCGGTTGCTTTGTATTTTGGGGTGTTGTTTTTGGTTTTGTTTTGTTTTTCAAGACAGGGTCTCACTATGTAGCTCTGGCTGCCCTGGAACTCACTATGTAGACCAGGCTGGCCTCATACACACAGAGAACTTCCTGCCTTTGCCTTCCAAGTACTGGGTTAAAGGTTAAAGGCGTTTGCCACTACACCCGGCTGGAAGGTTTTGTTTTTGTGTTTTAAGATTTGAGAATAGCCTGAGGCACAGCATATAGTACCACCTACGCTACCTTTACCTGCCAGCCCCATCCCACACCATCTGCTGTAATAATTTCTACTGGGCTACCTCCCATCCATTATTCCTTAAATACTTGCTGATTTTCTCATCTGGGCTGCTTCCTCCATCCATGCCTGATCTAGCCATGTGCTTCCATGGTTGCCCTCTTTTTCCTTCCTCTTCCTGTTTCTCCTGAAGGTAAGGTTTTTTTTATAGCTCAGGGGTAGGGGGTTTCCAAATGGGGGGATTTGGCAGGCAAACAGGTGGGGTTACAGAAGCAGAACTAAGGGTAACAAGTTGGTCATAACACCCTCCTGAAACAAAGACATGGTTGCAAGGTGGTCACAACAAGCTTTTGAAACAAAGACAGAGTTGTCTTTTCCTGGAACAGCCAGTACAAAAAGAACCATTTGTAATTAAGGTTACTGGTGAGACATAGCCCAATTCTTGAGAAACAGAGGTTTAATCATAAACAGGAATGAGCCTGGTTTATCTTTACTATAAGATGGCTTTCAAGCCCAAGATGGAAGTGGGCTGGTTCTTCCCAAAAGCACTGGCCTGGCCACTAGGCCCAATGGCTTTAACTTAGTATCCTGACCCACACAGTGGAAAGAAGAGATTCCCAAAAGTTGTCTCTTGACCTCCGCACACTTGTGCCATGGCATGTACATGCCCAAGGTCCCGGATCTCTGTGAAGCAGAGGATCACAGCCCACAGCGAAGGGACAGACAGCACCCTATGCCTCTTGTTCCCAGGACCATCTGCAAGCCCACTCTCTTTTCTCACTTCCCAATAACATCTCTCTCTCTTTTAAAAATATTTATTTATTTTTATGTATATGATTGTTCTATCTTCATGCGCACCTGCTTGCCAGAAGAGGGTATCAGGTCACATTACAGATGGTTGTGAGCCACCATGTGGTTGCTGGGAACTGAACTCAGGACCTCTAGAAGAGCAGCCAGTGCTCTTAACCCTCTGAGCCATCTCTCTAGCCCCAATAGCATCTCTTTAATCTTCCAGATGTGGAGAAGACAGAAATGAACTCTTATTTCCCACATGTTCAGACAGGGCCAGTGAAGATCAAATTCAGCACCAAAGGATCTTGGCAGGAAGCCGGCCTAAGCCTAACATTAAGGACTCCATTCGCAGCTTCTTCATCCCCAAAGTTCAAATGGGCAGGCTCACATGGTGGAAGCAACTATTTGCAGACCGCCATGGGTTTCCCCATGGATTCATTCACTGTAACCTTCTTGGCAGGAATGAAAACAGTCTAACTTGAGGGGCTGGAGAGATAACTCAGGTTAAGAGTACTCTGATCCTTCAGAGGACCAGTGTTCAGTTCCCAGTATCCACAGGGGAGCTCACAACTGCCTGTAACTCCAATTCCAGGATCTGATGCCCTCTTCTGGATCCACAGACACCACACACTAGGAGCACATAAATTCACATAGGCATACATACATACATACTTATACAAGGAGGCACTTGTGCCCCTCCCTTGCCTATCAGAATATTAAACAAGGGACCCCAACACATTAGGATTTCCCCAGGGATCTCATGCTGCAAGAAGGAGAAAGCTGAAGCTTGGGGCAGCCAAATTGGGAACTTAACTTACACAGTTCCAGCATCCTGTCAGACTACCTTGCAAAAGAGGCTGAAGCTGAGACAGCGATGGGTCAGTGACAGGCAAAGGACTATTGCCTGAACAGAAACTATACTCACCTTTTGCCTTCTATTTAAACAAGAACCTTGGGCTTGTGAGAAGATAGCTCAGCCAGTAAAGGGGTTTATCTCAAAGACTGGCAACCTGAGTTCAACCCTGGGCCCCATGGTGGAAGGAGAGAGCTGACTCCTGAAAGTTGCCCTCCGACCTCCACATGAGTTTTGTCATGTGAGGCACATACTCACAGTGAATTAAATAAGTAAATGTGGTTGCTGGAAATTGAACTCTGGACCTCTGGAAGAGTCAGTGCTCTTAACTGCTGAACTGTTTCTCTAGAGTCCCACAAATAAATAAATGTAATAAGAATTAATATTGAACCTCAAATCAGGACCATAAAAGTGGACTTGAAGACCACCAGACGTCTTCACTTACTTTGCCTTCTCCTTGCACTGTGGCCCTTCACTCCCGTCTGCCACACACCTGCACCAAGAACAGAGGAGGAAGACAGTGTTGCTGTCTCCCTGAATTTGGATATCAAGGCTGGGCTGATAGCCACTGAGCCCCAGACATCCTCCTGTTTCTATTCACCTGGCCCAGCCTTGTAGTGACAATCATGTTTGACCATACCTTGCATTTTCACGAAGGTACTGAAGCTGGGATTCCAGGCCTTATGACTGCACAGCATAGCAAACTGTCCTTAGCTGACAAACCATCTTTCTCAGCTCTCAGCCTTTGATGAGACAGGCTGTCACCATGTAGCCCTTGCTGGCCTGGAGCTCACCATGTAGACTGGGTTTGCCAGAAATTCAGAGACCCACCTGCCTCTGCCTCCCCAGTGCTGAGACATGAAGGCCTACACTGCCATGCTCTGCTTCCCACATTTGGTCTTTGAGACAGGGTCTCATGTAGCCTATACTGGACTTAAACTTGCTTTTTAGCCAAGGATGACCTTGAATTCCTGATTCTCCTGCCTCCACCTCCTGAGTGCTGGGATGACAACTCTGTGCCATCATGCCTGGTTTAATCAGTGCTGGAGATAGAACCCGGGACCTCACACATGTGAGGCGGGCACTGTTCCAACAGAGCCCAGCTCGAGACCTAGTTGTGTCTTTAATTGGACCACAGAGGACGAATGGGTCGGCCTGATTTGTTAGGGGCACCAGAGCCCTGGCTCCAACCTTAACAGCTTTAGTAGCAGTAAGTCAGATGGCCAAGGAGTGAGGATAGCGTCCCCATTCCAGAGAATGGAGAGCCTCACTGTGGTCCTCTAGGCTTTGAGACAAGAGGGAGGGAGGGAGAGAGAGAGGAGGGAGAAAAAAAAAGCTCCCAGAAGGCCTCATGGCTCCCTACTGACAATGCCAACTGAGGCAAGGGTCAGGCAGTGGTCCAGCGCTGAGCTGCCTCTGCCAGGCTTGGCAGCAGCACTAGCTAACACTCCACTGTGGCCTCACGGTGGAGATCACTTGGCAGGGATCGCAGCCTCTCTGCATGCTTGGCCCCAGGCAAAGCAGTGTTGGCACTTCCCTGTTTCCTCTCCATCTGAGGACCCCAGGGCCCAGGATCAACTAAAGCCAAAGTGTCACCTGCCCAAGATTAGGGAAGGCAAGCTTGGCAAAAGAGGGTGGGGCAGGTGGGGGACCCAGGGTCTTTGCAATGGATGCAAGTCTGTGTCTCATCTAGAAAATGGGGTTCATGATCCTAGTGTCTCAGGGTTTTTGTAAACAATGAAAAGGCATTAATGGCAGAGTGTGGTGGGGAATGCTTGTGGTACCAGCCATAGGGAGGCAGAGGCAGGAGGATCTCTGTGAGTTTGGGCTATCCTGGTCTACAAAGGAAGTCCCAGGACAGCCAGGGGTACATGGTTAAACTCTGACTCAATATACAAAGAAATAAAATAAAAATAGAACCATACAAAATTGTCGGTGCTGTTCTATTCCCCAGACCCTAGGTTGATCCCTGGCTGCAGGCGTCCTGAACACAGCCAGGGTGTCTCTGAATCTAGACTCTGAGAGGCGATGTCACTCATCCTTCAAGACTCAGAGAAGTCAGTCCAGTTCTCCAAGAACACAAGCAGACGCCAGGCCAGACACTCGCACATGAGCTCTTGGGTAGACTCCCCCTCAGCCCATCTCTCCATGTCATTAAGAGGGACACTGAGTGCTAAGAAGCAGAAGGGGCCCTCCTCAGAGGAGGGGACACCTTGGGAGAGACATCCTCTGAGTTAGGAGTCTTTGGGAGCTAAGACTGTGACACATCTAACTGAGGCAGGGGAGGCTGCTGAGTACAATGAAATGGGGAAGGGGTGTCCTCAGCCCTTAGCGAGGTCCCACCAGGCCTAGAGTCACTCAGCCAGCTCCTAGTTCCACAGAGTGGCAAGCAGAGTGCTCTATGGGGCTGGCCCAGTGGAGGGGCTGGAGCTGAGTATGAACTCCTGGCCTCTGCTCCGCTGAGGCTTGGTTTATTCAGGAGACATTCAGTCTCCACTGGCTCCTTGGGGGGGAAGGAATGCACAGAGTGGGAGAGACAAATGTGTGAGGTTGCAAGCAAGGTGACCTCTGCTGGCTGGAGCAAACCAAGTGTCTGTTTCTCCAGCTCCATGTGATTAAAGGCCTTCTTTGGCCTCCACGCCTCCCGAAACACATCCTCATAAAAAAATATTAAAACAAACACAAAACAACAGAGCACTGGGGCAGCTGAAAAGTAAGCAAGAAGTGGCAGAAGATACAGTAGGAAGTGGGGTTGTGGGGTGCAAAATGAAGTTTGGATTTGAATGGAGGGCAAAGGAAGGTGGGGCAGACGGACTGTGATGGGGTGAGAGCCCCAGGGCCAGCCCCCTGGGTGTCCCGGGGGCATTACCCCGTGGCTGAGGAGCAGGGTTTGAAGCCTGCCCATGGTCACACGCGTCACTGACTCAGATACCAGGTCATCTAGTCTGGGCAGTATGGGACTAGGAGACCTTTCACCTACATCCTGGTGCGTCCCCTGAGTATGGAGAAGGGTGGGGTGACCCAGTCCAAGGTTCATGTCTGTCTGTCCTTGAGCTGGCAGGGCCTGTCCCTGTCCAGAGGGGAGCCTCAGACATCTGAGTTAGGATAACCCTTCTGTTGTGTGTCCTCGTAGCAGCAATGACTGGTTCCCATGGAAACCAAAAGCCTTCTGGGAAAGGCATGCCAGGTCCGGAGCTATGAGAGGGGGAAGGGAATGTGAGATAGGAGGTCCTGAGGTCACTTTGAACCCCACAGGCCACACAGACCCAGGAGTAGCTGCTGTGACCCTGCCTCAGCCTCCACTTGTGATTTCAGCTGCTTAGCAGAATGTTGGGAGGTGGTGTGGGCATTTGAGATGGCATTTCACATGTGAGGAAACCGAGGCTCAGAAAGGCGGGGCTGCCTGCGACACTCAGTAAGAGAGGACAGGGTGAGACTTGGGTGGGTGGCTTTCCTCGGATGCTAGAGCTAATGATGCTCCTCTCCCTGCCCAACACAGCCCGATGTTTTGGGAACAGCCCCATGTAGCTCCGCTGGGGCTGTGCTGAGTTTCTGCTCCCTCAGCACAGCTAGAGTGACCTTGACCCTGGCCTCAGTGGCCTATAGAGACCAGGCCATGCCCCAAACACCTCTGGTTCCTGGAGCAACCGCAGGTGCCAGGGCCCTCCTCTCTCTGAGGCTGTGGTCACAGGCCTCACAGAGCTATGAAGAGACCCCTCTAGGCCGCATCAGCAGGCTGCAGTATCAGGGACCAGGGCTGGAACAGACCTGGATGGCTGAGCCTGAAATCCCCGCCTCTGCCAGCAGTGCCAAGGATTCTGGAGCCATTTTACAGGTAACACTGAGGGGCAGGACTTTTAAATTACACTTATTTATTTATTATGCATATGTGCACCACAGCATACACATGAAGCTCAACCATTTGAGAGTCGCCCCCTCTTCCCAGCAGATGGTCCTCTACCCAGGTGCCTGCCCAAGGAGCAGGGCTCTGAATGGGTTGAAGTGGTACCTAGACTGCAGCCCAGTGACCGGCCCTGCCGGGACACCAGCTCGCAGAAGCCCCAAATTCCAGGCAGAATGCTGTAGTTCCATGTGCCCTTTGCCCCAAAACTGCTGAGAAAATCTGTGGGCGGGAAAGGGCACTGCGAGGGGTGGGGCACGAGGTCACCACTGTTGCCTGCTGGGACACAGGCCCCAAGGACTGCTTCTGCTCCCCCTCCCCCGCCACTGACCTGCTGAACACACCTGGGTGACATGGGTGGGGGACAGAGTGGCAGGGCCCCACAGCTACCCATGTTCTGGAGCCAGAGCTCACCGAGCTAGCGTCAAGGCGCCAGGTCTCCTTTCTTTCCTGTCCACAGTTCCCGAAGCTCCACACGGCAGCCCAGGTCTCGCAATGCAGCCTTGGCCACATCCTCACAGTCTGGGTGGGCAGCTCGGGCTTGCGAAATGAGCTCCTCCGCCCCCAGATCCAGGATGGGCTTGGAGAAGACCGGGCTTCGGGACACCAGGTTTCGGATCAGCATACAGGCCTGTTTCTGGAAGACAGAAAGGCTGTGAATAGGGCGAGGGGCCTAGGCTGGAGCCCACTCTGACCTTAGTGTACTCCTCGGACTGTGATGAGACAGACATTCCCAGACGACTACAACGGACCAGGTTAGACACGTGTTCTCATGTGACCTTCTAAGCCCATGTCCCACATCTCCTAAGTGAGCACTCCAGACAGTATCTGGGACCCAGACTACAATTTAGGAACAAAGAACTATCCATAGTCCCCTGAGGCAGGCCCTGGAGATAGTACAGTGAGGCCATCCGTGGAGGGTGCCAAAGTTCATTTCTCAATGAGTCGCCCATCTGGGTTGGCTCCAGGAACCTTCATGAGTTTTTTTTTTTTTTGAGACAGCATTTCTCTATGTAGTCCTGGCTTTCCTGAAAACTCTGTAGACCAGGCTGGCCTCAAAGTCACAGAGATCTGCCTGCCTCTGCCTTCCACATGCTGTGCTGGGATTAAAAGTGTGTGCTACCATGCCCAGCCCTTCCTTCAAGGACTTTAATGTCCCTGAGGCACAGGCACCATCTGCTAGAGCTAGGGCTGAAGAGTCATGTATAGGCCCCAGACTGTCTTCAAGGCTCAGTGGCTCAGAACACCTGACACAGTGAGGACACCCCAGGTGCATGGTGACACAGGCTGATGCCCCAGTGCCCAGGAGGCTGACGACACTGAACCCTGACCTCCAACCAGTAGGAGCTACAGAGCTAGAGCCTATTCAAAGGGAAAATGGGGTGGGGGTCAGATTCAGCGGTCAACTGGTATCATGTTTACCTACCATGTACTGGCATCTGTCCCCATCAGGAGTGTGGCATCACAGGCCTGTCACTACAGAGGAAAGTAAGAAGTACCCAAACTGTCCTGGAGTTCTGTAAGGCAGGCTGGTCCTAAATTTGCGGTAGTTCTGCCTCTTGACTGGGAGTATGGCCACCATGCCTAGCTCAACATGCTTAGACAATGAGAAGGGAAGGAACTCTGTAGGCTCGGGCTGTGGTGGGCTGCCTACTCACCTGGACCCCGGCCTCCTGTGGGTGCACCTTCATGGCCTGCAGGGCAGCTGATGCCCCGCCGCCCTCAACAATGACCCGGCTGTTCTCTGGCTTGCGTAGGGCCAGAACGCACAGTGCTGCACAGCTCTGCTCACAAACCTGTGGGTGTGGGACAGGTGCCTGAAGCTGATGAGCAGATTCACCCTCCCCATGTGAGTGCGACTGGCCACCCCATCCTGGGTATTCTGCAACTCCCCTCAGTAGGCTTATGTGTCACAGCAGTGGTGGGCTGGGTGTCCAGCAGTAGTGAGGGCACTGGCCCCGTGAGAACCTGACAGGATACAGGTTACCAGGAGCACCGCAGCCATAGTCCTTTACCTAGCCTTGCTGACCGTGAGGAGGCAATCCCTGGAGATCACTGCCCAGCCCACGTGTCTGAGGTGGGTACCTGGGGGCTGGCCAGGTGTCGTGTCATGGCGGCCACAATGGAGCCAGTACCGCCTGCCTGGACAATGGCATCCTTCACATCGTCGTTGCCTGCGATGGCTCTCAACGCACTGAGCACTTGCTTCACGAGGTCCTGCGTGGAGGCAAGGTGAGGTCACCCTGGCTTGTGTGCCAGCTACAAGCCTCCTGCTTGGCTGCTTCTCAGCTTAAACACAAGTGGCCACCCCAGGGTCAAAGACCTGCCTATGACAGCATGGCAGGATCATGACCCACCATGCAGAGAAAGGGCAGACTGCAAGACGGTCTGGGTTTTGTGGATGATCTGCCTAATCTACCTCATGTGAGTTAGGCATGAGGTGTGGCCCAGAGAGAGCACTGAGCAGCCTGAGCTGAGGACATCTTTTCCATTTCCTCATTCCTGCTCCCGGTAGAGAGTGTACAAGTGGGACCCAGGCAGTGGCTCATACAAACAAGGCCCCGAGTTCTAGCACCCACACCAACCAGTGAGCCTATGAAAGACAACACACATGGGTCAAATTCAAAGCCAGCTGGGACTACGTGAGACCTTGTGACCCTTTCTCACTGCCTCTCGAATGCACGTGCGCGCGCACATACACCAGCATGGTGGCTCATGCCTGGCATCTCAGTACTTGGAAGGCTTAAGTAGGAGGATCCCAATATCAAGACTAGCCTGGGTTGCACAGACTAAATGGGCTGCAGTATGACTCGGTGGCAGAGGGCTTGCATACAGGAGGCTCCAAGTTTCACCAATATAGGGAAACAGGGGGGGGAAAAAAGGGCAGAATGGAATCAGAGCCCTGAGAGTGTGGACAGGCCTTCTGTGCCCAAACATTCACCCTTGTCCTCCCGAGTGGGGTCAGTCCAGCCAAGAGCCCTGGGGAAGAAGGAAGATTTTGGGCTCCACCTGGTGGTCACTGCAGCCAGCCAGCAGGGTCACAAGAATGCCAAGGCCTCCTAGCTCGATGACCTCCTGGCAGAACTCATTCCTCACAGCCAGGCGGGACAGGGTGCTGCAGAGCTCACTCAGGACTCCCGGGTTGTCAGGGAATGCTGTGCAAAGGTAGGAAGAGAGAGTTGGAGTCGGGAGGGACCAGGGAAAAACACATGTCTCAAGAAGAATCTGTTAGCATTAAGAGAACTCCCCACTTCACAGGCTGGCCGGGGTCACCCGACAGGCCCAGGGGAGGAGAATCAGCCCCTATCTGGGCCTGCCATGTGCCATGCCAGCACAGCTGGCTAACAACTGCCAGACCTGCTTCTTGCATCCACAGGGTAAAGACGTCCAGGGCTGGGCAAGGTGCACATGTTAATCCCCTACACTCTGGAACTCTTTTGTGAGTTCCAGGATAGCCTGGTCTACAGCAAGTTCCAGAGTCTCACAGAGAGACACAGCCTCAAAGGCAGGAAACAGCCAGAGCAAGACCTGTGACATGACTGTGAGGATCCTGGCTGGGAAGGAACATGTGCAGATGGACTGCAGGTGCACCTGAAGGTGACGGTTAATGGCTAGCATCTACAGGGATCTCAGAGCACTTGCTGCCTCTACCCACCTGACACCCCACTGTCCTGCACAGGCTGATCTGAATGGGCAAAGGATGTGCTTGAAGTAATGGGACAAGTGTGGTGCTGTGGGCGGGCCATCCAACCAGCCAAGTGGGAAACTAAGGTTTTTCAGTGGAGAAAGCCTCTCCTGCCCCAGGCCTTCAGACTACCAGAAGGTGAGCTGTCTTCTCTAAGTGGGTGCAGCTTAGAGGTGGGGCCTGGACCCAGTGCTCAACATGAGGCACAACATCTGCTTCCCTGGATTCCACTGAAGCACTGGCAAGTAAAAGGAAGCCTGACAGGGCTTCACATGTCTGTCCCCTGCTCTCACTACCCTAACCCAGCCACAAACAAGCACGGAAGGTACAAACAACTCTTCAAGAAGCCAACCGGCTTTGCAGATAGTCAGGCCCCACTTCTCGGCTGGAATGTAGAATAGGGACTGAGACAAGCCTTCCTAACTCTCAGATGGAGTGAAAATCCCACACACAGGCCTGGCCATGCAGCTAGAGCCATGGGACAGGCAGGGAACTCATCCTTCTAGCACCTCTGCTCCAATTCCCAGTAAGGTTTTCACAGCTGTTGTTGTTTTGAAACAAGATCTCACTGTGTAGCTTTGGCTGGACTCGAACTTGCTATGGAGAGTAGGATATGCGAAGATTAAAGGTGTGTGTGACTACTGTGGCAGTACAGACAGTTCTTTCTTCTTCTTCTTCTTTTTTTTTTTTTTTTGAGACAGGGTTTTCCTGTGTAGCCTTGGCTGTCCTGGACTCACTTTGTAGACCAGGCTGGCCTCGAACTCACAGCAACCCACCTGCTTCTGCCTCCCAGACTGTTGGGACTACAGGTATGAGTATCATACCTGGCTTCAGATATTTCAAATGGATCAAAGGGACAGGTCAGAAGATAGTAGATTTACAGTATGAATACACAGCTGGCTCATAGCAGCCACTGAGCTACATACATGTATGTGACAAAGAACTTATACACAAGGACAGACAGAAGTGTAAGGATGTTTGTTAGTTTACAGTGCTGAGGATGAACCCAGGACATCCTGAATCCAGGCAGGTCTCTGAGCCACACCTCCATGTCCTCACTGGGAGATTCTAGGCAGGGGCTCTATGGCTGGGCAACTCTCTCAGCATGCCCTCCCCACTCTTACCAGTGCTGCTCCTACCTTTGGCAGCCTCAATGAGCACCTTCAGGCCTCTATTTTCTTGAACAATCATCTTGGCATGCTCATGGGCATGGCCAAAGGGCACTCGGATGTCATCATCGAAGGTCATGACCCGCAAGGCCCAGCAGGCCTCCTTGACCACATCGGGGTGATGGCCATGCTGTGTGATAGCAGCAGTGAGCAGGGGCAGCACTCCGGCTTTCACCAAACCTTGCCGATTCTGCTCGTGTTTCAGGCAGGCGTGGCGCACACAGCGGATCCCACAGCAGGTGAGTTCAGTGTTAGTGGTGTTCTGTGCCAGTGTGGCCACGAGAAGCTGCAGGCCCTGGGCATCCAAGAGGTCAGGCTGACCATCAGTTAGCACTGCCAAGGCATTGAGAGCCTGGAGCAGAAGGCCCTGGTCGCTTGTGGCAGCCAGCTGCCAAGCAGCCAAAAGGATTGGGTAGGCCCCCTTCTGGGCTGCCAGGTAACGGCTGGCTTTCTGCTGCTTGCACTGGTCACAGAAGTGGGCAAGGTGGGCGGATACCTCCTGGAGCCGAGCGCCAGTCAAGGACTCCTGCAAATCACTGAGAGTCTGCGAAGAATATCAATGTTAGTTGCTACTCACAGGCTCTGTACCACATGGAGCTGCACCCCAGAATCTGGGCCCAAGATAGAAGAAAGAGCCAGATCTATCTGAAAATTTCTACACCTATTCTGCTGTCTTAAGCCAGAACTTTCATTTTTTTTAAGTGTGTGTGTGTGTGTGTGTGTGTGTGTGTGTGTGTGTGTGTACAATACTCTCAGAGGCCAGAAAAGTAGGTAGGATCTCTTGGAGCTGGAGTTACAGGCTGTTGTGAGCCACCATGTATGTTTGCGGAACTGAAACTGGGTCCTCTGTAAGAGCAACCAGCACTCTTAACTGGTGAGCTATGTCTTCAGGGCCATCACAGGGTCTTAATATATAGCCCAGGTTGGCCATGAACTCATAGAAAACCTCTTGCAACAGCCTCCTAAATGTTGAAATTTCAGGTATGAGCCACCATACACATAATCACCTTATTTAAAGGAAAGTCTTGGTTATTACTTTATATGTGTGGGTGTTTTGCCTAAATATCTGTCTGTGCACCACATTAAGGTATCTGACGCCTGAGGATGCTGGAAGAGGTGTCACATCCGCTGGAACCCAGGTCTACTGTAAGAACAGCCCATGCTCTTAGCTGCTGGGCCACCTCTCCAGCCTCTTCCGCCTGTTTTTAAGTACTGTGGATTAAACCTGGGCTTCATGCGCTTCTGCTGAGTTACACACATCCCCAAGCCCTTGTTTTATTTTTCATTTAAAAATTTTATTTATATGTCTCTCTCTCTCACACACACAGACACACATACATTATAACATGCATAAAGAGAACAGACAACTCATGGGAATCAGGTGTCTCCCTCTGCCTGTGCATTCTGGTGATCAAACTCCTATCAGACTTGGTGGCACACACCCTTCCCTGTTGAGTCCTCTAACAGCCTGTTCTTTTCCAAGGGAAGTGAGGATACAATGCAGGGTCTCATACTAGCTGTGTGCTCTATTGCTGCCTCATGCCTATAGTTTCAGGAGCCCTGAGTACCAGAGGCCACAACTACACTGCTGAGAATACACTGAAGTGGGCTGACTTTCTTTTTTTAAAGATTTATTTATTATTATTTATACTCTATTCGACCTGCATGTGTACCTGCACGCCAGAAGAGGGCACCAGATCCATATTGATGGTTGTGAGCCACCATGTGGTTGTTGGGACTTGAACTCAGGACCTCTAAAAGAACAGCTAGTGCACTTAACCTCTGAGCCATCTCTCCTCCCCAGGGCTTACTTTCTTCACCTTTCAGTATCTGCTCCATCAAAAATCAGATAGCGAGGTGAGCATGGTGCCACACACATTTAATCCTAGTACAGGGAGGCAGAGGCAGGTAAATCTCTGTTAGTTTAGAGCCAGCCTGGTCTACAGAGTGAGTTCCAGGACTACACAGAGAAACCCTGTCTTGAACACCCTCCCCAGAATTAAATAAATAAATAAAAATTTAAAAATCAGAATGTGAGCTCTTTCATATGCCATTACAATGTTGTGTGGAGAAGTGCCAGCCATCTCAGTGGCCCTGCTAAGCACATGTGAGTGGAGACATACTCGGGCCTAGCCCTAATTGCACCAAGCAGCCCCAGAAGGTAGCAGGAGATGCTGCCTGTCTGGGTCCAGCCACTAGAACCACTGGAAACACTGCAGTGGCTGCTGTAGGTTGTTATCTAGTCTAACTGTTCCTCTGCGTGCTTCTGGGAGGAGAAGGCCTCTTCCTCCGGCCCGACCATTGGGCAGCTCCCTCTCATCATCCAAAGACATTTGCCTGGCCCAGTGAAGCTCTTTACTTAGAGATTTCTCAGGTGAAACACCAAGCCGTCCGGGGAATTAAGAGAAAAGCACCAAAAGCAGAGCCAGCCAGTCTGGGTGGCAACTCGTGTGGCCTTAGGACGCACCCCAGTGGGAGCCAAAGTTTAAGTCAATGTGCCCAACGCCCCAGAGTCTGCTGACAACTCAACCATGAAAGGGACAAGCAGCAGAAATCGGCATCCCAGAAGGGTTTGGCTGGAATTCAGCTACCAAGACAGGGAGAGACACCTGCAGGCCAGCAGTGGGTAAAGTGCTTCCTAATGCCCTAGGTTGGAGCCCCAGGACCCACAGAGTGGAAGGATACAACGAATGGCTGTGAGTTGTCCTCTGACCTCTGAATATGCACCTCAGCACATGTGCCCCCACGACAGTTCTACTGTTGTTGAAACAGGATCATATTATGTGGTCCTGGCTAGTCTAGACTCACTATGCCTCCTAAAGGAAGAGGGGGTATATTAAAGGCAGGTATCACCACACTTGGCCAAAAAACTGTTTTTATAAAAGTCAAGGACTGGTAGTAGGTACCTGGGGTGGGGTTTCAGCACTGGCTGGGTAAGCACAAGGACCTGAGTTCAGATCCCCAGAACTCACAGAATGCTGGGCCAGAGACCCTTGATACCTGTGTGCCCTTGACCCCAGCACTTGGGCAGTGAGATCACACATGCACTTGTGTGTCTCAAACATGTCCTCCACATGGCTCAGCTGTCCCCCAGAGGCTGGGCTGTCCTCACATGGAAGTGGGACACATGGCTGTAGACTTCCACTGGTCACAAGGTTGTTCATTCAGATCCCGATTTCTGCCATATAGGGCCTAGGAAGAGGACTCCCCGACCCCCAAGACTGCCCCACAGTGATGAGGGAAGCAGCTGCTCCTACCTGCAGGACATCATGTGTGGGCTCCTGGAGTCCATCTGAGGACACTTTTGGTGCTGTCTTCACGATGTTGCTCAGATCAACCCCTGCAGAGAGGAAAAATGGTTTTCCTGTGCTGAGGACACAGGACAACTGTCCCTCCTCAAGTCCCTTAAGTCAGCCCCTCCCTGCTGGAGGCCTTCCTCCCAGGGTTCTTCCAATATCTCCCAGCCCTCCGTTCCACAGGCCAGCCACAGGCTACAAGCAAAGCCCTACCACCCGTGCTGGCTTTGTGTAGTGAGGTAGCAGCTGCCAGCTCACAGTGGGATGGGGAGGAGACTCCACAGAGCCTCTCCCTTGAAACTTGCACCCCTACTGGTCCCACTTCTTGCTTATGGGGGGGGGGGTAGGAGAAATTTTTTAAACTATTATTTGTTTGTTTTTGAGACATAGTCTCACTATGTAGACCAAGCTGGCCTTGAACTAATAGAGATCCACTCCCACATCTCCCAAAGTCTGGGAGTAAGAGAGTGTCGCCACATCAGGTAGGGGATAATGTGGAAGCATAATGGCCCAGGATTAATGGGAGAAGAGTCGAACAGAGTTTCAACCTTGGGTACCTCATCCGAGCATGGCACGAGTCAGCTCCATTCTCTCTCCCAACCTGGCAGCAGAAAGCCAGCTGCACTACTATCAACCCTGGTAAGATGTACTCTCTTGATAGTTATCATGCCTCACTCCTTGTTTGACCTTAGAAGGTTTTTTCCCCCTCGACCTCCCAGCCCCTGAGTATGCAGAGGAAGTATCTTTCAAGACCCCTGTTCTAGTCAATTGTACATGTCCACACAAACCTTGCCCAACGACCCTGCTTACCTGCCCAATAAACCAAACCAGTTTTCCCAAGCTGTGTGCCTGCCATGCCCATGCACTCGCTGCCTACCAAGGTCCTGCACTGCACCTTCCTGCCCAGCTAAGCTTCCCCCATCGCAGCACAGCCTAGGGCACACCAAGCTGTCTATCCCAAGAGGGAGAAGTGAACTCAGAGTGATAGGGTAAGGTTTTTTTGAGGTAGTATCTTGTTATGTAGCCCAGGCTGACCTCAAATTCAGAGTAATCTTTCTGCCTTACTTCCCAAGTACTGAGATCAGCTGGTAGTGTTGAAAAATACTTATTATCCCAACATTGGGAAATGGAGGTGGGAGGATCAGTGTTCAAACTAGCCTTAGCTACATAATGAGTTGAGAGGCTAGCCTAGACTACATGAATCAGTCTTTAAAAATAAACACACAAAAAGCAAAGACAACCCCCCTCACACACACAGTAATTCTGCTTTAGCTTTCCAAGTACTGGGACCAGCTGGTAGTGTTGGTGTACACATATTCTAAACTGGGAGGCAAGAGGCGCAGCTAGCCTTACTACATAATGAGTTAAGAGGCTAGCCTCGGCTATACAAATCAGTCTTGGAAACAAACAACCCCAAAAAATAGTAACAAAGATAAGGAAGAGCTGGGATCACAGGCATGTGCCACCATGCTGTGCTTTGCTGGGCACCATGTGTGTGTTTATGTGTGAGTGTGTTTGTGTGTGCGTATGCTGGTGTGTGTGGATAATCACGTGGGCAGATGTTCACATGTGGAGTAATGGAGGACCAGAGTCCAACTAAGGTCCTTCCTTGGGAGTTGTAATCCTTTCTGAGACAGGGTTTCCCTGAACCTGAGGCTCATCAATTAGGCTAGACCGGCTGGCCACCTAGCCCCAGCCATGCACCTGTCTCCACCCCACTGCTGGGCTACTGGCTGGTTGTGTGTCAACCTGACATAAGCTACAGTCATCCTAGAGGATGGAGCCTCAGTTGAGGAAATGCCTCCATGGAATTCAGCTGTAAGAAATTTTCTTGAGCAGGGGGTAGGAATTTAGCTCAGTGGTAGAGCGTATGCCTAGCAAGTGCAAGGCCCTGGATTCGGTCCTCAGCTCTGGGGGGAAAAAAAAAGAAATTAATTTTCTTAATTAGTGATTGATGGGGGAGGCCCCAGGACATGGTAGGTGGAGCCATCCCTGGGCTGGTGGTCCTGGGTTCTAGAAGAAAGCAGGCTGAGCAAGCCATGAGGAGCAAGCCAGTAAGCAGCAGCCGTCCATCTGATCAGCTGCTCTGCATCAGCTCCTGCCTCCAGGCTACAGCCCTGCTTGAGTTCTGCCCTGACCTCCTTCAGTGATGGACAGTGATGTGGAAGTGTGATCCATCCAAACCCCTTCCTCTCCATGTTGCTTTTTGGTCGCAGCAATAGAAATCCTAACTAAGACACTGGGTGGTGGTGGTGCATGCCTTTGATCTCAGCACTCAGGAGGTAGAGGCAAGATGATCTCTATGTTCAAGGCCAACCTGGTCTATAAAGCAAGTTCCAGGAGAGCTAGAGTTACACAGAGAAACCCTGTCTTAACTGCCCCCGCCCGCCGCCAGTTTTTTACACTAGTTCTGGGGCAAACTCAGCAAGTATCTCAGTGAGAGAGCCTGGAGCAGACCTCTGACCACTGAGGCTGGCCGCTCTCTTTTCCCTTCTTGCTGCCTTCCCTGGTGCAGTGAGAGCTAGACTTGAGGACAGAGATAGCAGGGAATGGATCTGCTTCTGCCTAGCACCCTGCCTGTACCGAGGGCATGTGTAGACAACGGTCTTAAGCCTCTGCTTCCTGCCATGTGGCTCAAGGTCTCCAAACCCTAGCAGCACAACCACCATCACCCAATAGCCCTACTACCCTCTGTCCTCATGACTGACTCTAGAATGTGGCATCTGCCATGTGGCTCTGTGGCTGATGACGCCACCCCCACCCCATTCTTATTTTGAGGTGAAGTGGAATGCTGGTGACACATGGAGATGGGGTGGGGTCATCCTGCTATGTCAGGCTGAGGGCTGGGGCCTCATGGTAGTCTTGCCTCTAAGAGCCACTGTCTTACCTTGTGATTCAAACTGTTCCACAGCCTCTCGGATGGCCTCCTCAGTGCCCATCTCAAACTCCTCAATGTTCTCCCGAACTGCAGCATCAAAGGTTTCCTGGGTGATGCGCTTGGAAGCCATAGCTGCCTGTGAGTGAAAAGGAGCATCTGGTCAGGGGACAGCAGTCACCTGGGCCGGGCCAGGTCTAGCCGCCTGAGTGATCCCAGCACTAGAAAGGCAGAGACAGAAGGGTCCTGGCCAGGGGAGGCCAGTCTGGACTACATAGTGAGTAGACAAAAAGCCAAAAAGAAAAAAAAAAAAAAAAAAAAAGGGTGAGCTAGTGAGACGGCTCTGTGGGTAAAGGTCCCTGTGCCCACGTCTCAGAACCTATGCTCAATCCTAAAAACTGACACAGCAGAGACAATGAACTCCTGAAAGTTGTCCTCTGACGTTTATACGCAGGCTGTGACATCTGCAAGCCCACACACACAAAATAAAATAAACAGAAAAGAAAAAAGAAAGAAAGAAAAGGCCATTGAGGGACTGTCTACCAGGCCACACCAATGACAACTGGGAGAATGCTCTTCTCACCTAGATCACCTTGATCTATCTTCAGAGCTTCTAAAAGTTCAGAGGCACTTAGGCCTGGCATCCCTGAACACAGGGGCAGAGGCAGTTGGCTATCTGGAAGTTCAAAGTCAGTCTCATCCACATACAGAGTTCCAGGCCAGCCAGGACTACATAGTGAAACCTTAACTAAAACCAAACAAGACAAAAGCAAACATCAAAAAAAGGATATGTTACTTACTGTGTGTGTGTGTGTGTGTGTGTGTGTATGCACACATATATATGTACACACACACATTTTTTTCTATTTTGATTTTCAGCCAATTTAAATCTCCCTTCCCTTAAAAAAAAATAAGTATTGTGTGTATCTCTCTTATGACATATTTACCTACTATTTGTGTGGGGAGGGTATACCTAACCCATGGCACAGGTGTGGGAGTTGGAGCACAGCATTCAGGTGTCAGTCTTCTCCCTCCACCATGTATGTCCTGGGGAAACTCAGGTCATCAGGCTTGACAGTAAGCACCTTCACCACTGAGCCAGCTCACTGGTCCCTGAGTCTCACTTTACCTCATAGTTATATATAATTTCCTACACAACTGTATACAAAAACAGCATTACACATAAACAGTGAAATGACAGAGGCCAGGAGTGGAGACGGTGGCAAATATTGTATCCTAGCACTTAGGATGCTGAGGCAGGAGGATCTGGAGTTCACAAGCAGCCTGGGCTACACAGTGAGCTCCAGGCTAACCTAGGCTACATGAAACCCCCTCTCAATAAACAATCTACCCAAGATGAGGGAAATGGGTATTCAGCTACAGACAAGGCCTGAACAAAATATAACAAATGACAATGTTACTGGCAGTGCAGGGATGGTGCCCAGGGTCTCATGTATGCTAGCACGCTCCCCCCAAACCAAGCCTGACATTGTTCTAGAATGTTAGTTTATGTAAATTTTTAAAAATTCCATTTTATCCATGTGTAAGTGTTGGCTTACATTTGCTGTGTGCACATGTAGAGGTCAGAGAACCGTTTGCAGCTCTCTTCAACATGGAGGTCCTGGGGCTTGGACTCAGGTCATCAGGTTTGGCAGATGACCCACCTCACTGCCTGAATACTCAGTCCATAATCAACTTTATCAAACTTTCCTGATACTGTTCTTTAGGACAAGTCATATTTGCCCATTCATTCCAGAATCATGAATTAGTCCGGTGTCAACTGTCATTTTAGAACTAAAAAGGTTGAGGAAGGAGGATCAGGGATTCAGGGTCAGCCTGGTTACCACAGACTGTCTCAGAAAACAGAACCAGAATTCCATCCCTGAAACCTGTATAGTGAAAGAAGAAAACTGAATCTCAGTCTTCTGATTCCTACCATATGCATATGACAGACACACAAAGTAAATAAATGTATAAAAATCCAATTCAAAAACCACACTCTGAGCCGGGTGCGGTGGTGCACGCCTGTAATCCCAGCACTCTGGGAGGCAGAGGCCAGCCTGGTCTACAAAGCCAGTCCAGGGCTACACAGAGAAACCTTGTCTCGAAAACCAAAAAAAAATAAAATAAAATAAAATAAAAAATAAATAAAAACAACAACAAAAAGAATCAAGCAGCCAAAACAAAACAAACAAAAACCCTTAACCCAGCACACCGAGGGCAAATGTGGCAGACCTCTGTGAGTTCCCAGCCAGGCTGATCTACATAGTGAGACCTTGCCCTTCCCCACACACACCCGAAAGTAAACGAAACCACACTGAATCACGCAGCCCTTCTCTCATGTTTTTGTTCTTTATAAGATAAAGGGGTGGAGATGGCTCAGCAATTAAGAGCACTGTCTGCTCTTCCAAAGGTCAGGAGTTCAATTCCCGGTGACCAGATGGTGGTTCACAACCATCTACAATGTGAACTGATTCTCTCTTCTGGCAGATGTAAATGCAGATAGAACACTTATATACATAAAATAAACAAATCTTAAAAAAAAAAAATAGGGCCTCGTGTAGACCTAGTCGTCCTCCAGTCTCCATCTCCCGAGTTCAAATAAACCCTTGGTTTACCTGTTGCTTTTGAGGCAGGGTCTGGCCATGTAGCCCAGACTGGTATGGAACTCGCAACAATCTTCCTGCCTCTGCTTCTCGAGTGCACCACATCGCCTGCTTTTGCTGCTGTGTTCGGTTGTTTTTATTCTGAAATATGGTTTGGCTACATAGTCGAGGCCGGTCTCGAACTCACAGCAATACTCTGCCTCTGCCTTCCTAGAGCAGGCATGAGAGATGCAGCAACCACGCCTGCTTTATTACATGCACAGCAAAACCTGCGTCTCCTTGAACCCAGTGCCACACTGTCTCGAACCCTTGTACTACTGTTCCACTGCCTAAAAGCAGCAGAACCGCAGCAGGTGCTCAGCACACAGCTGCAGCACGAATCAATAAATTGAATGAAAAGAACGTGCACCCCAAAGAGGCGAAGCATTTGGTTCCCAAGTATCTTTGGTACAATTCTCTCCTTCCCCGAAACCAGGTCCCCGAGGGTCCCGCAGACCCCACCAGCCCGACCCCGCAACGCCCACTCCCCACTGCGCCCCCCACGAGAGAAAGCGCTCCTCACCGGGTCTATGCACGTGGGAAAAGGGTGGGGCTCGCAGCTGTCACCGGAGGCTTCGCCTTTGGCTCCTTCCGGCCACCGTACGCGCGCGAACGCAGAGGCGGTACCTCGTTTTGACGTCCTCGCTTAGCCGAGAAGTTCCCTCCCGGGGCAACAAGGGCGACCGCGAGCAAAGGTAAAGCGAAGGGGGCGACAGAGCCGTGTGGGCTGGAAGCCCTCGCCCTCTTTTCCGCGCTGCTACTAGCAGTCGCTTCCCCTTGAAAGAGAGTTTTCATCTCGGTAGAATCTGCCCTGAGAAGCGGCAGCGCGCCTGCGCTGGAGAGCCAAGATGGCCGCTGTCGACGCCTGCGCATGAGTGCCTAGGCGGTGGCAGCCAGCGCCTGCGAGCCCAGGCGAGGCCGAGGTTTGCGCCTGCGCCACTCGGCGCTGCGGAAACCGTTGGCTCATTTGCATCTCCCCGCCTCGCAAGGCGGTGGATAAGGAGCCTAAGGCGGCGGCGGGGGCGGCACCGCGCGCGGCGGGCTCGGGGTGAGGCCCGGGCCCTAGAGACCTGGGAGGGCGGGCCCGGGGTGGGGAGGACTCTGGGTGGCCCCGGGGCGAGTGCGCTTCTCCTTCGGGCTCGCGGGTCCATTCATTCCGCTCGAGCCCGCAGTCGCGGGCGAGCTGGGCGTAACGGCGAGTAGGCTTTGCTTTGGGCCTCCAGCTACTGAGAACCGCTGCAGCCTCCGTAGCTGCCGGTCCCGTGTGTGAGAAAACGGATATGCAGACAGACTAGGTACCTTGATTAGCTCTCAGGACCAGCTGACCCCGAGGAGACCCTGGTCACAACTGACATAAAACAAGGGCTGCCCTATCGCTTTCCCAGGGCGTGGGGAAACGGGGTGATGGTTATAGAAATGACCAGAGAAGGCAGGTTTGCTTCTTGAAGTTGTGTCATGAGGCAGGCTGTCACTGATATAAATGCTGCCTAGTTTTTTCCTACTTAGAGAAAGTGCCCTCACAGCGAATGCATTGTTGGTCAGGTTCAAGACCAGGATGACTGACCTTGGTTGGATCACTTCTCCAAGTCTGCTTTTTTATTATTATTATTATTTTTATTTTTTTAAGGCAGGGTTTCAAACTGAGTATGATGGCTCACACCCATAATACCAGTGTCAGGAGGCAGAGGCAAGGATGAGCAGTGCACTTTCGATGCCAGCCTAGTCTGTGTACTACGTTTGAGGCCAGCAGGGCTCTGCAGGTAGAGCATATCTGGAATCCCTCTGACTCTACGCTGCCAAAAAAAAAAAAAAAAAAAGTAAAAATAAATAAAAATAAAGAGTCTCCTAAGCCTGGCAGTGCATACTGGTAACCCTAGTACTTGGAAGGCAGAAGCAGGAGAATCAAAAGGTTAGTGCCAGTGACAGCATGGACTACTCCTATGTAGTTGCAAAAAAGCAAATCAAAACAAAAAAACTCATGCATAGCCGTCATGCATAGCCATGAGCTCTGGCACACACCTTTAAGCCTAGCACTCAGGAGTTGGGGGGTGGGGAGGATGGATCTCTGAGTTTGAGGCTAGCCTGGCCTACCAAAGTGAGTTCAGGACAGCCATGGCTATTACACAGAGAAACCTTGTTTTGAAAAGCCAAAACAAACGAACAAAAAACCTCATGCATATACAAAACTGGGCTTTGTTATGTAGCCTAGGCTGGCCTGGAACTCACTCGGTAGCCCACACAGGCTTTAAACTTGAAGTCCTATTGCTCAGCCCCATAAATAGCTGGGATTACATTCGTGTATCACTAGGTTCTGTGTGTGTGTGTGTGTGTGTGTGTGTGTGTGTGTGTGTGTATGTAGTCCAGAAATTGATGTCCGGTCACTGATTGGCTAGTCTGGCTTGCCACCAAACTCCAGAGATCCTTTTTGCTCCTTCTGCTCAGCACTGAGATTATAGGCACGTGTCCTTGTGCCCAGCCTTTTTTCTTTTTAATTTCATGTATTTCTGGGTACATGTGTGCCACAGCACATGGGTGGAAATTAGAAAACAACTTGCCAGATTGAACTCTGTCCTCTAAGTTGGTCCCCTTACTGAGCCGTCTCAGCCTCTACCCCTTTGTAAGATTTTATTTATTGGACTGGGTAAGGGCAAGTAGATACGGGTACCAGTGGAAGCCAAAAGCTGTTGTCAGATTCCTTGGAACTGGAGTTGTAGGTAGTTAGCTGTCCAGTGTGGGTGCTGGGAACACTTGGGTCTCTGTGCAAGAGCAATAAGCGCTCTTAGTCACTGAGCTACCTCTGCAGGTCCTCTTCGGCCCCCTTTTCAGGTTCTCACTATGTAGTCTTTGCTAGCCTAGAACTGGAAATCCCATTGCCTCAGTCCTCCTAATGCTGGGATCACTGGCCTGCAGCAGCACGCCTTCTGTGCTGCACTGTCTCAGGTCTGTGCTATAAGCACTCAGCTCTGGGGTGTGTTGTTGAAAGAAGCAGAAGAGATCTTTCACTGAGACTAGCCCAGAGTGAACAGTGGCTAGCTTACTGTGTCTTCTTGTGACAATGCCACTCACTCATCTCAGAGGTGAAGTGAGCTCTGCCAAGCCCTTCTCCAAACTGTGAGGCTGGTGTGTGACACCTTTCCTAAATACTTTTTTCTAGGGTCTTTCGTCCAATTCAGTTACCCCTTTTTTGGTGGTGATTTTTGGCCCTTTGAAGGCTGTCTTGATCAGTGTGGCTTCTCTCACTTTAGGAGAGAAAAACATGGCGGCAAGGAGGATGGCACAGGAATCTTTGGACACTGTATTACAGGAAAAATCTAAACGGTATGGGGATTCTGAGGCTGTTGGTGAAACTATCCAGCTTAAAGCTCAAGGTAAGTTAAGATGTTTGGCCTGTACAAGAGGCGCTCTGTGGACTCTAATACCCTGGGTGCAAGCCGAGCTACTGTGAGCCCTGCTAGACTTGTTAAGAGAATCATGGTTTTTTGTGGCCCCCCTCAAGCTAAGTCAGTTTGTTGTTTGTCAGTATGAGGTTTGTCAGTAAGAGAACATGTCAGCCACGCACCCTCCCCACTAAAGAGTTTAATCATGTTCTGGTGAGTAACCCAGGGCCTTACTCATGCCAAAACACACACTCTGCCACTAACTGCATACCAGCCTCTACAGAAGGTGTCCTTTGTGTGTATGCACACTGGAACACAGAGATCAGAGGACAACTTGCAGAAATTGATTGTCTCCTTTCACCGTATGGGTTCCAGGGACCAATCTCAGTTGTTAGTCAGGCTTGTGGCAAGTGCCTTTCCTCAGAGCCATCTCAGCAGCTGTTCCCCGTTAAGACAGTGATTGTCTTAGCCTCCAGCAAACTGGCTGAACTGAAATCTTAGTTCTTGTAGGCATTTCTAAACCACGACTTAAAGGTTCCTATAGAGGTGGTCCAACACAAAATCATAAAGATTTGTTGTTGTTACAAAAAAAAAATTTTTTTTTTTTAGCCTGAGTAGTTCTCCAGTGTAAACTTTGTAGATTATAACCTAATATTGCAATGTCAAAAGGGTGAACATGCTACAGTACTCAAGTACCACACAGCACATCTGTGTGTGGTGTATGATCTCGACTGTGGGTGTGTGTATGTGCATGTGACCATGCTTGAAGATGCTTGTATGTGTGGAGGCTGGGGACCTTCCTTAGTCGCTCTGCACTATTACGCTTTGTTTAGTTTTTGTTGTTGCTATTTTGTGGGATTTTGTTTTGTTTTTGAGGCAGGGTCTCTATGTCAGTGTTTCTCAGCCTTCCTAATGCTGGAACCCTTTAATACAGTTCTTTATACTGTGGTGACCCTCAACCATACAATTATTTTTATTGCTACTTTATAGCTGTAATTTTGCTACTGTTATAAATTGTAGTGTCAATATCTGTTTTCCCATGGTCTTAGATGACTCCTGTGAAAGTGTTCTTTGACCCCCCAAAGGAGTCACAACTCATATGTTGAGAAACACTGTTCAAGGACTGGAGAGATGGCTCAATGGTAGTGGTTAAGAGGTCCTGAGCTCAATTCCCAACAACCACATGGTGACTTGCAACCATCTATAAATGTGATCTGATGCCCTCTTCTGGCATGCATGTGTACATGCAGATAGAGCATTCATATACATAAAAGATATATGTCCTGCAGTTTGCTCTGTAGATCAGGCTGGCCTTGAACTCACAGAAATCCTCCTGCCTGTGCCTCTCAAGTGCTGGGATTAAAACCTTGGTTAATATACTAGTTTTTGTTATTTTAGGGTGGGGGATATGAATGAGAGGGGGAGAGTCACTCATGAACCTGACACTCAACATTTCAGCTAGGCTGCTGGCCAGTGAGTACCATGTGTCCACCTGACTCTGCCTCTCAGTGCTGGGGTTATAGCCATGGGCAGCGATGTACAGCCATGTCTGGCTTTTTTGTAGGTGGTAGGAATTTGAACGTAGGTCCTCTCCCCGAACATCACATCTTAATTTCCTCAAGAAGACTAGTGGGGCTTTGTGTTGTGGTACATAGTGAGGAGCCTGAGGCAGGAGGATACCTTTGAGTTTGAGGCCAGGCTATATAGCAATACCCTGCCTCCAAAAGAAACAGAAAAAAATAATTGATTGGCAGAAAAATGGTAAACCTTATAGAGTGCTGCATGGTTCTGGAACAGAGCTATATGATCTGTCAGTCATACTCCCTTAGGCTTCTGCTCTAACCTGGACATTTCTTTTCTGTAAACCAGGAATGAGAAATGCATGGCGCAGCCACCATTCTTGCCTCTCTTTGGTGGGGGTGGGGGTGTTTGTTTTTGTTTTTGTGAGACAGGGTTTCTCTGTAACCCTAGCTGTCCTGGGACTCACTCTGTAGAGCAAGCTGTCCTCGAACTCAGAGATCTGCCTGCCCCTGCCTCCCAAGTATTGGGATTAAGGCTCTGTTTCTGCCTCTTAACTCTGCCACTTTGACTGCACCAAGACCACAGTCATGGCCCAAATGATTTCAGTTGTTTCTCACTGATGGAACTTCATGTCTGTCCCACCCTCTTTAGCAGCCCTTTAGTTACTATCAAGTGCTGCTACTTCACACATAGTGGGGCTGTCTGAGGATGTCACTGGATTGCCCTTCTTAGCACCCACTTTCCCTCAGTGTGTGTATGTGTGTGGAAGGGGGTGGGGTGCCTCTGTGTGCGTTGTTTTCATGTGCTCAGGTTTAGGACTCTGCCACTAAGGCATCTCCTTTTCTACAGTAATGGCAGTGTCTAGTGTGTGTACACAGTAGGTGCTCAGAAGTGCTCACTGAAGAGGGGAACTTGTATTTGCCCAGGAGTGTGGTTTTGTGTTTTCTTTCATTATTCGACTTCCTGGCACCTGTCCTTTGCTTTTCAGGGCTGTGTGTGCATTTGTTCATGTTTGTGTGTGTTCATGTAAGGGTGCACAGGCGTGCATGTGTGTACTGACCAAAGGTCGATATCTGGGGTTTTTCTCATCGCTCTCCACTTTGTTTTATTTTTAAAAGATTTTGTATTTTTAATTACGTGTTTGTGTGGGTATGTGCCTGTGTGAAGGTGCCTGTGGTTGCCAGAAAAGGTCATTAGTTCTCTTGAGCTGGAGTTGCAGGCAGTTGTGGTTTGGTGCTGGGAACTGAGCCCAGGTCCTCTAGAAAAACTACAAGTGATCTTACAACTGAACCATCTCTCCAGCCCCACCTTGCTTTTGAGACACTGGGAGCTTGCTGATGTGGTAGATTGGTTGGCCTGTGAGCCTGAGATTCTCCTCTCTCTCCCTCTTGAGCATGTGTCTTACGGATGCAAGGCAGGTCTTCTTAATTGTTCAACACTTTACCCACATCTCCCTAGCTCCTCCCTGCCAAAGTCTCATTCTGTAACCCAGAGGGGTCTCAAGCTCACTATGTAGCCCAGGCTAGCCTTGAACTCTCAGTCCTCCTCATCTCATCTTCTGAATGTTGGCCTTCTGAGTATTTGCTACCAGTCCCATTTTGTCAGATTTTTTTTTTTAACTTTGTTGTAGATTTTGTTCAAATATCCAAATGTGAGAAAGCTGCCCAAGGCCTGCCACTACCATAGGTGGCTTCTGTGGGCGTTCTTGAAGTGTTTCTGTGCACCCCTCCCAGGGGACCTTCCCTCTCCACCATACCTTCTCTTAGTGTGGCTTCTGCTTCTGTCTACTTCCGTGTTTGCTTCCGCCCCAGAGAGAGGAGGGTTAATGCGGGCCTTTCTTGCACTTTGCGGTCATGTGTCAGGCTGTCAGCCACCCTGCTGTCCTCTGGGAGGTAGGAGTGGCACCCTGTCTAAACTCTGAAGTGGGATCCAGGCTGCACAGAGACCAAGCCCTTGTCTAAAGGGTAGGGAGTGATGATGGGTTGGTGGCTGGTGGTGAGTTTGGGAACCTGTGTGATACTAATGTGTGCCTGTGGGGTCACCCCCTGTCCTACCTTGGCTGATGGCCACAAGGGTAAGCACTTACAAACCTGTCTTCCTAAGTGTGATCACCCCTTAGTACCCATAGGACATGGGTCTCCAGCCCCCATATAGCATAAGCTTGGAAGATGCTCCCCGCTCGTGTGTAATGACGTGGTGGTGTTTCTACAGCGCGGACATGTGCTAATCTGCCATGTGTTCTGAAGTCTCCCACACAGCCCAGAGCTGGTGGCAGTGCTCCATGCAGTTGAACAGGGAAAGCGCTGGGAAGGCCGCACAGTGAGTGCAAGTGCAAGTTTTTAGACATTTTTATCAGACTTGGTTAAATGGCTGCAGTTGTCAGGGGTCAGCGCAGAGTGGCCAGGGAGAGTGAAGGTGGCACCATGGGCATTCTCTTGGCTGCTGTTGTTTTGTGTGCGTGGTGCCCGTATGCATCTGTATGCGCAATGCGTGCATTTGTCTTCCCCCGTCACTCTACACTTTATTTATTGAAGTTGGGTCTCTTGCTGAACCCGGAGGCACCAGTTCCAGCCACTGTAGCTGGCCAGCTTGCCTTGAGGGTTCCATGTCTCTACCTCCTGATACAGCAGCCACGTCTGCTTGGTGCCACTGTGGGTTCTGGGGACCTGACTTCCTGCCTCACAGGTGCATGGCAAGTACTTTATTCACTAAGCCGTCCTGACACTTCTCTACTGATTTTAAACAATGTTAACAGCAACCTGAGTTTGTACCTCACTCTGGCCTGGTGTGCGCCATTCCCATGTAGTCCATGCTCTAAAGTACCTTCTGTCTGTCTGTCTATTTATTTCAGATCTCCTAAGGACAGGCTCACGAGCCAGAGCAAATGTCTATGAGGACATTCGCAGTGAGAGCAGGTACTCCTCCAGTGGATCTGGAGTGTACTCACTAGACTTGGGGAGAGAAGGCCTCAGAGGTGACATGTTTGTGGGACCCTCCTTCAGATCTGGCAACCAGTCTGTCAGTGAGGACAACTATCTCCGCAAAGAATGTGGCCGGGATCTGGAACCAGCCCATACTGACTCCCGGGACCAGAGTTTTGGCCACCGGAAACTGGGACATTTTCCTTCTCAGGACTGGAAGCTTGCGCTCCGTGGTTCTTGGGAGCAAGACTTGGGCCACCCAGTTTCTCAAGAATCCTCCTGGTCACAGGAATATGGTTTTGGAACCTCAGTATTAGGGGATGTGGCCTCCTCCAGGCGGATGGAAAAGGAGAGTCGGGATTATGACCTGGACCGTTCTGGGGAGGTGGACTCTGTGCCTAGAGGCAGTGGGCAAGTACTGGCCAGAAGCCGGTCTCTAAACATGGCTGACCAGGAAAGCACTCTCCTGGGAAAGGCGGACACTCAGGGCCTGCTTGGAGCAAAGGGTGTTGGGAAGCTTATCACACTGAAGGGCATGACCACAAAGAAAATACCTGTTGTCAGTCGTATTACTTCCAAACCTCAGGGCACTAACCAAATCCAGAAAGCCACCCCAAGTTCTGATGTGGCCTTCGGGACAAACCCTGGGCTGGATGAAATCCAGTTGGCTGCTCTGAAGATTCCTTTGGGGCTAGACCTGAGGACCCTTGGCTTCCCTAGAAGGAAGCTGGGCTTTGATGCCATGGACAAGGCAGATGTGTTCTCAAGGTTTGGCATAGAGGTCATCAAGTGGGCCGGGTTCCACACCATCAAGGATGACCTCAAGTTCTCCCAGCTCTTCCAGACTCTGTTTGAACTGGAAACTGAGACCTGTGCCAAGATGCTGGCCTCCTTCAAATGCTCCTTGAAACCGGAGCACAGAGATTTCTGCTTTTTTACTATTAAGTTTTTAAAGCACTCTGCTCTGAAAACACCCCGAGTTGATAATGAATTTTTAAATATGCTTTTAGACAAAGGTGCTGTGAAGACCAAAAACTGCTTTTTTGAGATCATTAAGCCCTTTGACAAGTACATCATGCGGCTCCAGGACCGGCTGCTGAAGGGTGTCACACCCCTGCTCATGGCCTGTAACGCCTACGAGCTGAGCGTCAAGATGAAGACCCTCACTAGCCCATTGGACCTGGCTGTGGCCCTGGAGACCACCAACTCTCTGTGCAGGAAGTCCTTGGCACTCTTAGGCCAGACCTTCTCCTTGGCCTCTTCCTTCCGGCAGGAGAAGATCCTAGAGGCTGTGGGCCTCCAGGACATCGCGCCATCTCCGGCTTTCTTCCCAAATTTTGAGGACTCCACTTTGTTCGGAAGGGAGTACATAGACCACTTGAAGGCCTGGCTTATGGCCAGTGGCTATCCCCTCCATGTCAAGAGAGCTATGCCCCCAGATCCTCGAGAACAGAAAACCGCAAGTCAGACCTGGGCTGCGAGCACTCTGAGCCAAGGTAAGGATTTCTTTTTTTTAAACAACATCATCACTACCAGTGTTAGGTATCTTTATCGGGGTGTGTGTGTGTGTGTGTGTGTGTGTGTGTGTGTGTGTGTGTGT
>NW_026594377.1:881188-932157 GCF_907164565.1 Psammomys obesus | reverse complement strand
GTGTGTGTGTGTGTGTGTGTGTGTGTGTGTGTGTGTGTGTGTGTATGGGTATGTGATTACCAGGGTGCATGGTTAGAGGTTGCCAGAGGACAGCTTGAAGGAGTCAGTTTTTTCCTTTACCACAGGAGTCCTAGGGGTCGAACTCCAATCATCAGGCTTAGCTGTAAGCACTTTGACCCACTGAGCCATCTTGCTGCCCTGAGGTTTGGAAAGACGTGCAGCTGCATGTATATGTATGAAGGCTAGAAGACAGCCTCAAGTGTTGCTCATCGGGAAAGCTGTCCACCACCTTCCAGATGTGGTGAGATGTGAGAGATGTGGCCTCTCCCTGAACCTGAAGCTCACTGATGAGGCTGGCTAGCAAGGCCTGGGGCCTCCTCTCACCACATCCCTGGTTCTGGAGTATGCATGCATCCCCACACCTAGCATTTTATGTCAGACCTGAGGTCAAACACAGGTCTTCATTGTGTGCTTTGCTAACAGACATTGCCCCCTAGAGAGGCTCTACTCCCTTTGAGATTTAAAAAATTTAAATTTGTTTGTATATATGCATATATAAATATTTTGGCATTTATTTAGTTAGTTAGTTACGTATATGTGCCTGAGTATGTACACTACATACATGCAGGATCTGATGGAGGTCAGAAGGTGCCAGGTACCTTGGAGTGGGAGTTATAGGCATTTGTGTATTGCACTGGCGTGGAACATCTGATCTCTCTGCCTCTGCTTTTGAGTGCTCAGATGATAGGCATGTACTACCCTGCTTTTGGGGAATAGGATGGAGCCCAGGGCTATGTGCATGCCAGCGCTGTACCCACTGAGCCCAGTTCTCCAGCTTCAAGATTCTTTGGAAAGGGACCCATCTGGGAACCAGATGAAAAACTGACTGGCTCTTACTAGGGATAACTCTTGACCCCTTTCAGCATGGGATCAAGGTTAGGATGTGTTCTGAAGCACCTTGTCCTTAGGTCTCTCTGAAGGCAGAGGAAACAGGACACCAAAACCTAGTAGATCTTGTGCCCAGGGAGTGGAAGGGGTGGTTACTGGGGAAGCTGTGGCTGGGTACTGAGAGGTGTCAAGGACCAGCTGAGTCATTCCAGGTGGTGCAGGTATCTTTCACCTCATTCCTTCTAGACAGAAGTCAGTGGCAGCTCCGGTGATGGCCAGGAAGTAGGGGTGAAACAGCTGCTTAGTTTCCTTCTCTCTTCCTTCTGTGATCCCAGCATGCTGTCAAACCCAGCCTTCACAGACATCAGAGGACATGGTAGCCATCTTTTCTCTCTTGTGACATCACCTCTATCCCAGGGGATGACACCTTTGCTCCTGCCCTCCTCCTTCATGGAGCCTGATTGCACTAGGCAGCAGATATCCCAATACAGATGAGTGGCCATGTCTACTTCTGAAGTGGAGGTTTTTCAGAAGCAGGCTGTATGCATTTTCCTTCTTATTCCCATGTGCTGGAGGAGAAATAGCGGAGCAAGCACCAGGTGCTGTGGGTGTAGCTGAAGAGAGAGAGGTAGAGAAGAGCTTTGGACTCCCTGTCTCCAGGCAGTGCAGCAGCAGGCACTCTGACCTGAGGGTGCAGCTGCCTCATCTTCTCTCTTTTTAGGACGATTGCTTTTCAAGAGTCCTTTTATGTGATTGCCCCAAATAACCTGGAACTCACTCACTGTGTGGCCAGGCTGGTCTCAATTAGAGAGAGACACACTGCCCCTGTGCTGGGTTTAAAGGTACATGCCATCTCTCCCAGAAAGATTTAATTTTTTTTATTTGCATGTGTGTATGTCCACCTGTCTGTACGTATATGAGAACAGAAGCCTGAAGAAGGTATCAGATCCCTTGAATTGGTGTTACAGTGAGGAGATGGGCTTGTTGCTTGGGTGCTCTCATCTGAACTCTGGTCCTCATGAGTACCAGCAAGCACTGTTAACTACTGTAGCCCCTCATTTGTCTTTTGTTTTGCTTTTGTTTTTAAGATGGGTCTTGTATAGCCTAGGCTAGCTAGCCTCAAGCTTTTAATTCCTAGCCTGGGCAACCAAGAGACACAAGATTGCTGTAAGCTTGAGGCTAAGCCTGTGCACTGCATAACAAGACCTTGACTCAGAAAACAAGGGATGCTAAAGAGATGGGTCAGCAGTTAAGAGCGCTGGCTGCTCTTCTAGAAGACCCATATTGTAGCTCACAACTGTCTGTAACTCCAGTTCATCAAGGTATTCAATATCTTGACCTCTGTGGGTATCAGGCATGTAAACAAAGCACCTATACATATAAAGTTTTTAAAAACAAAAGAGGAGCCAGCAAGATGGGTCTTCAAATAAAGGCATTTGCCACTCAGTATGACAACCTAAATTGTCATACTAAATGACAATTTAGTCAACCTAAATGTCAACCTAAAATGTCAACCTAAATGACAACCCTGTGACCCACATGGTAAAGGGAAGACAACTGACTTCCTCAAGTTGTTTTCTGGCTGCCTCCTGCAGGCCATGATATGCATGCATCCTTTCACACATTAGTTATTTTCCTAAAAAAAACAAAACAAAACAAAAAACGAACAGGGCTGGTGAAATGGCTCAGTGGGTAAGAGCACTTACTTAAATTAGCGTGAGGACCTGAGTTCAAATCCCAGCAATGATGTAAAACTGTGGGCATGTCCTTAACCCCAGTTCTGTGGGACCAGAGACAGGAGGATGGCTGTGGCTTGTCATCCACTGGGCCTTGCTACCTGCCAGCCTAGCTCCAGGCTCAATGAAAGACTCCATTTTCAAGGAAGTTGAGTAGAGAGTAACAAAAAGAGTAAATGTAACAGAAAAGGTAAGAGTGACTGAACAGTAGGCCCAGCATCCTCTGACCACCACATTTGCACACACATCACACATGTTTACATGTCTATAGATGGTGTCAGGTGACAGGCATGCACAAGGCTTATCCATGGGTGCTGGGATCTGAACTTGGGTTGTAAAGTAAGTGCTCTCAACTAAGCCATCTCTTCAGCTCCATCAATGGTGTTTTTTGTATTTTTTGTTTGGGGGTATTTTGTTGAGTTTGTTTAGGTTTGGGTGTCCTGTGTGTTTGCATATGGATATAAGTGCAGAGTGCTAGAGTGTAGTGTATGTACAGGCTCTATGGCTCTCCATCTTATTCCCTTGAATCTGGAGCTAGGCTAATATGTAGCAAGCGCTGGTTGCCATCTCCTACACACTGGGGTTACAGGCACTCACTGTCACACCCAGCTTTTTAATTGGGTGCTGAGGATTTGAATTTAGGTCCTAATACATACACAGGCATTGAGCCATCTCATCATCTTGTTTGTTTGATTGTTTGTTTGTTTGTTTGTTTGTTTTCGGAGACAGACAGGGCTTCTCTGTGTATCCCTGGCTGTCCTGGAACTCATTCTGTAGACAGGCTGGCCTCAAATTCAGAGTGATATACCAGCCTCTGCCTCCCTAGTGCTGGGATTAAAGGTGTATGCCACCACCACCCTTTTGTTTTTTGAAACAGAATGTTACTATGTTGCCCAGGCTATTTGGAAACTCTTGGGGTCAGACAGTCCTCCTCTTGACCTCCTTAGAAGCTGTGCACAGGCAAGGCCACCTCTGCGTCTGGTCTCACAGGTGCCTGTTTTCTGGGTTGCTGCTGAAGCAGTCAGGCTTCAAGCAGCCTATGTGGATCGATGCTTACCAGCTCCTTTCTGGAGTCTCTACCAAGCACTCTGTGCAGCAAGTGATTCACTGCTCATGGCTGAGGTGGGACCTTTTTCAGCAGAGCATTTTCTATCTCCACCAGGCTTTCCTCTTTTTAACACCAGTGTCCCACCATTGAAGGTTCCAGTTGCTGATGGCCTTAGGGTTTTATGCTGCCCTCCAGTTGACTGTTCTGGTCTCCAGGCTTTTGTTTTAACAACATCCGTCCATTCTGTGTATTGCAGCAGTCCCCCAGCGGGCAGACCACAGGGTGGTGGACACCATTGACCAGCTTGTCATGCGTGTCATCCAAGGAAGACTGACTCCCAGAGAGAGAACACTTCTCCTGCAGGACCCTGCTTACTGGTAGGCATGCTTATTTTGCCTTTTTAAATTATTTTTAAGGATGTGTTCTTATTTTAAAAATAAGTAAGTGTATGAGTGTTTTGCCTGCATGTATGTCTGTGTGCCACACTCATGTAATGTCTGAGACCAGGAGCAGGTGTAAGATCACCTGAACTAGAGTTAGCTGCTGGGAATTGAACCTGGGTTCTCTGGAAGAGCAGCAAGTATTCTTACATAGCTAAGCTGTCTATCCAGCCTCGTTTTTATTTTATTTTACTTTTAAAGATTTATTTTTTGTTATATATACAATGTTCTGTCTGCATGTGTGTCTACATGCTAAAAGAGGGCACAGATCTCATTATAGATGGTTGTGAGCCACCCTGTGGTTACTGGGAATTGAACTCAGGACTTTTGGAAGAACAGCCAGTGCTCTTAACCTCTAAGCCATCTCTCCGGCCTCTCCCCTGCCCACCCTCCGACTCTTTTTTATCTTTTGCAAGAGCAGTTGAACACCACTCACCTTCCCTGCTGGACTATCCTAGGGTGCAAAGAGACAGGTGCCCCAAGGGCACATGGTAAGGAAAGGAGTGTCACAGTCCTGGGAGGCAGGAAGGTCAGAACCAGCAACCAGCCTTGACTACAAATGAGAACTCTATAAAAACAAAACCAAAGGCTAGAGAGTGTTTTGCGTGCATGTGTGTCTGTATACCACATGCCTGGTGCCTGGAGAGGTGAGAAAGAGGCATTGGATCCCCTGGAATTGGAGTCATAGATGGATCTAGTGCAAGAACAAGAAGTGTTCTTAACCACTGAACCATCTCTCAGGCCCCTCTGATTTTGTTTGTTTATTTTTTAATTATAAGAGATGAGGTCTTATGTTGTGGCCCAAGTTATGCCCAGACTCCTGGGCCGAAGAGGTCCTCCTGTCCCAGCCCTGGTTGCTGTCTAAATGCTCAGTGGTATTCTGAGCATACTGTTGACTCCATACTGGCTGCCTGTGAGTTGGTCTGTGGCCGTCCTTGCTTTACATATGGAGGCATTGTGCTTGCAAGATGCACAGCTGAGATGAGCTGCAACAGAGATCAAATGCAAGGCCAGTGCAAATCAGGGGAGGAGACTGGGTGGCCTTGAATTGGTGAGGGAAGCTGAGACCACTTGGTCAGAAGGCATCCAGGTACAGCGGCCTAGAGATGACGTCACTGGAGAGACATGCTCTGAAGAGGGCTGCCTCTGCCACATGGGCACTGGGCCTAGCCTAGCAGCTGATGGCCCCCACTAAGGTGGCAGTTAGAAGCTACAGGTGGTGTTGCATGTGATGGAGGACTGGATCAGATAGAAGATCAGAAATAGGCACTAGTGAAAAAGCCAAGATTTGAGGGGAACCATTGAAGGAGAGATGCCCAAGCATCTCATTACCTAAGCAGGGGAGTGAGAGAGGAGATTTAATATAGAAATGTGCACTCACAATGGGTGTTCAATGGAGAATGTACCAGAACTGTGAGACAGGAAATGCTGCTAATGAACAAGAACATAATTAAGGTGTCTGAAAGGAAATCAAGGACCTTGGAAATGAGACTCATCCTCTTGGTTTTTCTTACTTTGTTGTTGTTTGTTTTTGAGATAGGGTTTCCTGGCTATCCTAGAACTTTATCTGTAGACTAGGCTGGCCTTAAACTCAGAAGAGGTCTACCTGCCTCTGCCTCCCAAGTGCTTGGATTATTTTTATGTGCATTGATGTTTTGTCTGCATGTGTGTCTGTGTGAGGTGCCAGATTCTCTGGAATTGGAGTTACAGACAGTTGTGAGCTGCCATGTGGGTGTGTGGAATTGAAGCCAGCTCCTCTGGTAGAGCAGCTGTTAGGCCCAATTCGGGACCCATCTACTGATGAGGCGCACGAAGGAGACTCGGAGGCTGGATAAATGCAAACTGCAAGAGGTTTATTCAAACCAATGCACGAAGGGGCTGCCCTGCATGCAAGTGAGAGACAGCCCTGAGGAACAAAGGCTTTGGGTTTTTACAGGGAAAAACCTCAAGCAGGGAGTTACATGCCTTGGCGTTACAGGATTCTCATCTCTGCTTGTGTCCTTCTGCTTTCTGGAAAATTACTGAGAGAACTTAGTTTGACGAGGGGCCTAAAAATCAAAATGGAGATTATGAGGCTAGTTTGGTCCTTTCAACACACCCCCCCCCCCTTCTTCTAGTAACTGTTTCAATCATGAAGCAAGTCTAGGCCTGATTTAAATTTCGGCATATTTACCCTCTGGTACTGTTGCCTTAACATAAGCACTTGTACTGTATTAATTCTTTCTCTAATGAATGCAAGCAGGCAATTTAGAATGTAGCATCTGAAAGTTAAAAGAATAAGCAAAACAACCAAGGGTCCCAACAGGGTTGACAACAGAGTAGTAAACCAGGGTGAGCTATTAAATCAGGATTTTAAACCATCCTCTGAACTCTCTCTCTCTCTCTCTCTTTTTTTTTCAGGATCTCTTTAGGCTTTTAGTCCAGTTGCTGCAATACTAGTTCCTATTTCAGCTAAGCAAATTCCCAAGATAATAGCTAATGTCAGGGGGCCCCCTTTTGACTTAGCATTTTAGCCTGTCAGGTGGGATTTTGGGCCACAGATCTCGTCTTCTGAATCTGCTTCAGTGCTAACAGTAGGACCGTTGACATCAGGGGCTAGGAAGGCTGAAATGCCCGTCAAAGGCTGGGCAATGGGGCAGTCTATAGAAGCATCTGGTTAGTTGATCCAGCTGAAGAGACAGGGAGCAATCATGTCAGCTTCCAGCAAGTCTAGATTTCAGCTTGCAGTCCGTAGCTGATCCCAGAATAGAGTCAACCAGGTGAAAATCTGCTGAGACAAATTTAGACTAGAGACAGAAGTTAAAATTTTTTCTAGTAAATGGGAAGAGTGAGGAATCCCAAGACCAGGAAAAACTCATCTGGGGTTTGTTTGAGCTATGCCAGATCCAGGTCTTGTGACTTTTTGCTTTCCTAAATCCTGTGTAAAAGTCTACCTCAGAAATGGCAGATATTAAGAATGCCATAGTGAAGGCTATGGCTTTTGTGTCAGATATATACATTAAAAAGATGTTTTTACCATAATGAGAAGTAACTTTAAGTCTATTTCCAGAAGACAATCAAAAGGTAATTAAAGTCTCAAGGTTGTGACTTGGATAATAAGCAGTCAGTATTTCATCAACTTATCAGAATGCTATTGGTCGATGTCAAAATTCTGAACTTCTGAAATCTTGGGGGGAATCTGAAATACCTTCCAATATTATTATTATTATTATTA
Source organism: Psammomys obesus (assembly GCF_907164565.1). NCBI lineage: Eukaryota > Metazoa > Chordata > Mammalia > Rodentia > Muridae > Psammomys > Psammomys obesus. Next base: position 924,831 of record NW_026594377.1, on the reverse strand, counting down.
TTATTATTATTATTATTATTATTATTATATTATGTTTTAAATTATTTTTCTATATCATTATAACTCATATTTATATACCTTAAAACATCTATTTCGACTCTCCAATCTTTCTTGCATTTATCAACCCTGAAATATTTTTCTTAGACCAAACATCATTCTCTAGATTCTCATAACCTAAATTCCTATATCCTCAGACCCTACATAACTCCATTTCTTTTTATCTAGCTATTCACCATAAGCTAGATGGCAACTAACATGAAGCTGTTTGCCTTTCTAAATAAGAGGTCTATTACCTAGTAGTTCTAACTAATGAACTGACCAATGAGCTAACAGTGGATCTAATTGTCTGCTCTTTAGCTGCAAAATTACTGTAAGCTTAGCCTAGCCTTCCAGCCTAGCTGTCAATGTGATTAGAGACCTGAGAAGGATAAATTATAAGCTAAATAAATCAAAATGACAGAGATGACTAGTTAGTCTATCACCTAGGCAGTGTCCCTGCCTCCTGTGATCTCATGGCATCATGAGCAGAGGTGGTCCAGCCAGGCACAGAAGATGAGAGACTGCTTCTGTGGAAAGAGGAACATGAGAGATTGACCTCATCTTGCCTCCTGCAATGTGAAACAATGGCTCTCCGGGTGTCCACAGCTTTATCTACAGTTTAGACTGGGCCCTAGCAGTGGGCCAGTTGAGGCAGTATTGCCCAGTGGTTAGCATACCACAATCCAGTCACAGTCATCTGTTGTTGTGCCCAAATCTTCTCTGAGACCTTCGGGAAGCTACTGCTAGGATTTTGGGATTCTCTGTGATAATAAGCCTATACCTGTTAAAATGCCATATTAATCAGATCTCTGGCAAGCTTGAGGGCCAGCATATCTGAATTATTCTTTGTCTATCTTTATCATTTGCTGTAAACTGCATCCTATAAAACAGGATGCTATAATCTCTCTTTCTGGCATATTCCTCAGATGCATGTTTTAGAACTATATTTCAGATAGATCTACATAGGTAAACTTTATAATTACCCATCCTAGGCTTAACCTTAAAAACCCTAAACAAAAACATGAGGTAAAGCTCAGCATTGTAACCAACTGCAGTCGTTAGCATGACTTTAAATCTGCTCTTTCTGAACTAAAATCAAAGCAAACCTTTTAATCAGATACAGTTCATAGAGGGGCTAGCAAATCTTGCTGATCCTACCACATTGCATTAAAACTGAACAGCAAAAAGCTTTGCACTTAGCATTAATCAGAGAACTGAACACAGCTGGGAGCCCTAAATTAAGATGGCAGCAGCAAAGCCATAGAGGTTCCACCCTCTATCCCTGAACCAATATGGTGGCTAGCCATGTGTTGCCACAGGTTGTGGCTGACAATATAAAACATAGCCATTAGGTGTAGCTGATGGCATTGTTACCTCCCATGATACAGTAAGCTCGGTGGAACATTTATAATTTCCTATAACCAAAAGCGCTAACGTTGTGGTCAAATAAGTTTTAGAACCAACTACATAACAGAACAGTACAGAACAATTTTAAACTGTATGGAACTATTCTGGCCACACCAAACCTATCAGCCAGAATTCTTTCCCCTTTAAAGAGCATAAGAAAACGTTTTGCACTGAAGAAACACCAGCCTTTTAAATGAAGAACAACATATTTTACAGGTCTTCCTCAAATCATATTTGTAGTTATAAAGAACCAAAGCAAATATAATTTATATGCCCTCTGGCTTTCCATACATATACTGACCTTCTGTAACATTCTATATACCTTCAGGTTCCTAACTCCGTTCTTATGATTTAACCAGACATTCTTATTTTAGACAAGCTATTCTTTTCTTTAATATCCCTCTTTTTTACCTTATCTCTTGCTTTTCAGATACCATAAAAACTTCCATTAAAATCCTTCTTGTGCTTTCTTTCAGTGGCCTAGAATATACTAAATCATTTCATGGGTCTTTATCATCCTGCAGTTTTCTTAATTGGCTCAAACAGCATGGCTTGGTTTTATTTGGCAAATAAATTAATAAAATAAATACCAAGCAAGGTTGTTTTTTTTTTTTGTTTTTTATTTCCCCCAAAGGGTTGAGAACCTGTTTCAAGTTCTTTGTTGTATTGCCCAAGGGTTAGCATTTTAAAATACCCGATAAATTCCAAAATGTTTTATAGCCTTAAACATTTAAATATTCCTCAAAACCTGGTTTTACAATATCAGAATAAAGCACCCTCTTTAGGAGTGAAGTCACAAAGCATAACCTTAGTTCTAAAAGTCAAAACCAGATTTTAAAAACAAAATTCACCAGTGCAAACAATTCAATCTCTAAAATAAATACCAATTTAAAATGAGGCATGTCTTCTTAGTCTAAAAGGAAATAGAAAGAAAAAAAGATTACAGGACCTCTTAGTCGAAATGATTTTTTTATTTCCTTTCAGACTAGGAAGTTCTGCAAATTCTTTTCTTCCCTGAACCACACCACATGGCAATCTACATTGTTGGTATTTAAACACACACGTCCTTATAAACACATAGGCACACATATATGTTCTAAACAAGAGTTTGAATTTAACCTTTAAACATACCCAGTAACTCTTAATTTATAATCAAGACATATAAAGCATATTAACCATTTAAGATCAGTCAAAGACAAATATATAATGGCCATATATTTAAACAGACAGATAAATCTCTTACTGGATCCAGCTGTAATTTTAAACATCATAGCCAAGAGCGGCTCCCTCCCCATGCTGCGCCCCAAGGCTATGGCTATCAATTGAAGTCATCGGAAGAAGGGGTGCACACTGCTGGGTGCTCAGCTGCTGGGCATTGTTGCACCGCAGCCCTGGGGAGGGTGGGGGGAGGAGAGGAGGAAGGGGCGGAGATGAGCTGTGACTGCAGGCCGCTCGGGATGAAATGCAGTGTTCTCCTCGGTGCTGCCTCCGGGCCCTGGGGCAGTTCATGCGCCCCTCACAGGCACTCTCACCTGCCTAGCTTCCTAATGAGGCTGGCAGGGTCTCAGGCCAATTGTGACTTGGGGTCCTTCGTGCTGTGCCGCCGTGAGGAGCCAAGGAGGAGCACCGCCCTGCCCACCTGAGGCTTGCGAGTCTGCGGTGCCTTCTGCTGCAGCACTCCTCCTGCCACCCGTGCCCACTTGTCGGGTGTCTCTGAGGGCAGGGCTACTCCTGTGCCAGCCCCCTCCCTGGGAGCACTCTCTTTTCCTTCCTTTCTTGATTATAATAGATAGATTGGGAGCCCTAGTTCTAATTTCACGCCAATGGTTCAGGACCAAATTCAAGAGGTGTTGATTTAAACTGTCCCATGTCCAAATTTCGTCAGTCCAAGTCCAACAATTAAAACAATAAGACAAAACAACCAGGGTAACCAGAACACAGGTCTCATTCATGATCTTGAGACTACAGGTTGCCTTATTTGGCTGACGCCAGGTCCAAGGCATATAGGCTGTTGGAGGAGTGGAATCCCTCCTTCTCCTTCTGGGACAGCTGGAGCATCCTCCAGACTGTCACGGTTCTCATGGCACATCTGCCCACTGTATTGGACCACCCAGATGGGGGACTCAAACCCCCCCCAGGGGACTCAAACCCCCCTATGGATGCTCACAAACTGGAACCAGAAATGCACACAAGAAACAGAGACCCAGAGTAGACACGTAACAGATTCGAGACAAAGACAAACAATGGCTTTGATACCTCTTAGGAGCTTGAGCTGGTTCCTCCGATGGCCATCGTCTGGAGTTCCCTTCAGCACCTTGATTCCCTGTCAGGGAACCAAAATGTTAGGCCCAACTCGGGACCCATCTACCGGAGAGGCACATGAAGGAGACTCAGAGGCTGGATAGATGCAAACTGCAAGAGGTTTATTCAAACCAATGCACGAAGGGGCTGCCCGGCATGCAAGTGAGAGACAGTCCTGAGGAACAAAGGCTTTAGGTTTTTACAGGGAAAAACCTCAAGCAGGGAGTTACATGCCTTGGCGTTACAGGATTGGGTAAAAGGGTCTATAGGGAAATTGACTTTTAAAAAAATTGATCTATTTTAGGTGTGAAGACCGGTCTGGCCATCTGGAGGATATCTGATCCTGAGCAATGCCTGGAATGTCCTATTATGTGCAGATTTGGCTGTAGTGGGGGGGGGGGGCGCAATTAGCACATCCTGTGGTTTTTCTGAGAAGCAGGGCTATGTAACTAGTCACAAACCAGGGGCTATCTGGGTGGGAAACTGGGACCATCTGGGTTACTTGCCAGGTAATGATATCTCGAAATTGCAGGCCTGGTCATTCTTTTAAAACAGGATGGGTCCAAGGATCTGTCTCAACTTGCCCGCTTTCTCATCTCTGCTCATGTCCTTCTGCTTTCTGGAAAAGTACTGAGATAACTTAGTTTGACGTGGGGCCTAAAAATCGAAATAGAGTTTATGAGGCTAGTCTGGTCCTTTCAAAGCCATATCTCCAGTCCCCAATGGCAACTCTTATAAAAGAATGCATCGAGCCTGGAGGTAGTGTTGTACACCTTTAGCCCCAGCATTCAGGGGTCAGAGGCAGTCTGATTTCAGAGGAGTTAGAGGCCAGCCTGGCTACAGAGAGAGTTCTAGGACAGCCAAAGCTAAACAGAGAAACCCTGTCAAAGAAAAGAGTGGATCCCGGTGGTGATGGCACATGCCTTTAATCCCAGCACATGGGAAGTAGAGCCAGGCAGATCTCTGTGAGTTCAAGGCTAGTCTAATCTACAGAGTGAGTTCCAGGACAGTCAGGGCTAAAACAGAGAAACCCTGTCTCAAAAAACAAAACAAAACAGTCAAACAAACAAAAGACAGAAAAGAAATTTTTAAAATGAAAGAAAGAAAATAAAGTAAATAAAAAGAAAGCATTTAATTGGGGTTTGCTTAGTTTCAGGGGTTTAGTCCATTGTCATTCTGTCAGGGAGCAAGCAGACATGGTACTGGGGAAGGAACTGAGTGTTTTACATCCTGATCCTCAGGGAGCAAGGAAGAGAAACCCTCTGGGCCTGGCTTGGGTTTTCGAAACCTCAAAGCCCACACTGAATGACACATTTTCTCCAACAAGACCACACCTACCCCACACTCCTAATTCTTCTCACTAAAGCATCCAAAATTGGCCTATGGAGGCCATTCTTACTCAAACCACATTTCACTCCCTAGCCTCCAGAAGCCTATAGCCATATCATAATGCAAAAATACATTCAGCCTAACTTCAGAAGTCCCCATAGTTTATCATAGTTTCTACAGAGTCTCTTCTGAGACTCAAGGCAGTCTCTGTAACCCCCTGTTCAGTCAAAATTTAAAAAGCAGATCACACATTTCCAACATAACTATGGTACAGAATATACATTATCATTCCAAAAAGGACACAATGAGGAAATGCTGGACTGAAGGAAGGAAGCAAACCAGCTGGGCAAACACCAAACTTTGCATCTTCATATCTGATTTCAAAATCTGTAGATCTCCAACTCTTTTTCAGCTTTGTTGACCACAAAATGTCTCTCTTGGGCTGCTTCCATACCCACTCTGCAGTGCCCTTCAGCAGTTAGCCCACTTGTCAGGCACGTCTGACATCTTGGTGTCTCCAACAGAATTCAGGCTTCATCTTCACAGCTTCATCTTCAGGCAGTGGTCTCTGGGTCTCCCTGCAAGGACACCCCGGACACACACCTGGCTTCAGTGGCTTTCCCTAGCCACAGATGGGGATTCCACAACCCCTTTCTCGTATCCTTCACTTTAAAGCCAGAACCATGTGGCCAGAGCTGCCAGGTTTTTCTGCTTGCTGGGGCTGGAACATGGCCCTCGTTCAAATACATTTTCATCAGCTTTCTGTTTCTGGTGGTTTCCTCCACTGCTTTAAGCTTTTCTTTAATTCCTTTTCATAAGTTGATTTCCTAAACTTGGCTGTCCTAGAAACTGAGAGATCCATCTGCTTCTACCTCTGCAGTGGTAGGGTTAAAGGTGTTCACTGTAGCATCAGGCCCTAAACTTTTCTTTAATTCCTTTTCACAGGTTGGAACCTTAGCTTGGTGGGCTCCTTCCCTGAGGGCCCCACTCCCTTTAAACGCTTTATCTCCTTGAGCACAGAACTTAGCTCTGTTATACTTCCTGCTGCTTTTCTCCTCAAACTGTATGTGTTTTTCCTTGCTCAGCTTGTTCATTTCATTACAAATCTACATGAGAGTAACCACTAATAACCACCTGAGTGAATACTAGACTGTCTTGAAGCCTTATCTGCCAAAGCACCCACATTCTTTACCAAGATATCACAGGAACAGTGTCTGGGCCACATACTAACATTCTTCTCCTCTGAAGCCTCTTAAGCCAGGCCATCATAATCTACATTGTTCTCAGCACATCTATTAGTACGGCCCATTAAGTCCTGATTAAGGTGTTCAACTGTGACAGTTCCTAAGTATGTTTGGCCAGAGAGAAGATGCTTAAGCAGTGAACTCCAGGGATGCAAAAGAGATGAGTGGCCCATGCTGAGGAATCTGTGGCCTACCAGGTGGGAGACAGAAGGGGGAGAAGGCAAGGCAGAGAGGATGACTTTCCTGCTACACAGCAGCTTTGATAAAAACGCATAAGATGTGGGACCGGCCCGGGGCCTCAGTGACCCTCAGATGTCATACTCCTGCTAACCTGCTTGGTTTCAATTCAGTGTGGATCCACTTAAAATCCTTTACCCTCAGTGCAGAGTCAAGGCCATTTTCCACATTGGTGGAGGCAGGAAAAGGGGCGGGGGTAGAAATCCGAAACTCTTCTGGCTACCCACTAGCACTTCTTTCAGAGTCGTGCTTGCCCAAACCGACTTTTAGACATAACCCCGGATCTTCCCTTTTTGTGTGACCATGAACAAGTTACTTAGCTTCTATGAGCTGTCTTCTGCATATAAAAGAAGAAAAAAAAAGTGTTCAACTGCTTTCATAATCCAAAGTCTGTTTTTGGCCGATAAGAACATTATCAGGCCTGTCACAGCAATATCCCGCTCTTGGTACTAGCTTCTGTCTTAGTCACTGTTCTCTTGCTGTGAAGAGACACTATGAAATATATATAAAAGAAATCATTTAATTGGGGCTGCCTTACAGTTTCATAGGTTTAGTCCATTATTATCATGGTGGGAAGCATGGCGGCAATCAGGCAGACGTAGTGCTGAAAAGGGAACTGAGAGTTCTACATCCTGATTTGCAGCAGAAAGAGAAACACTGGGCCTGGCTTGGGCTTCTGAAACCTCAGAGCCCACCCCTAGGGACACACTTCCTCCAAGAAGGCCACACCTTCTTCTTAAGTAATGTCATTTCCTTCTGACTAAGCATTTAAATATATGAGCCTGAGGGGGCATTTTTATTCAAGCCACCACACAGTGCTTATGACAGTGACTCCTTTCTGTAGTGCAGTGTTGGGATCAGGACCCCTGGTGGCCTGGAAGGCTGGGCAAGTGATCTGCCCCTGAGCCATACTCAAGCTTATGTGTATACCTGTGTGTGTGCGTGCACATACATATATATAAATATGTGCGCTGTATGTACAGGCTAGATCAGACTTGCAGTGTGGACAGAGCTGGCCTTGAACTCTGGCAGTCCTGCTTTCACGTCTGTAATGCTGGGAGGCGTGCACACAAGTATATAGCTGTGCTTCTCTTCTTTGCTTGCTTTCTCATCTGTAAGGGAAATAGGGTTTTACCAACTGTCCTCTTGGCCTTTGGGGTACTCTCAGTCACTGTTCCAGGGACTCTTCGATTGTTACCTCCAGTATCAGCAAAAGGCTGGCTTTAAGACCCCAGGGTACTAAAGTCTGACTGTTCAGTGCCCATGCAGAACAGTGTACTGTTTGCATGAGACACACCACCTCCAGACTTGAATTTTGAGATTCTCTGTCATCTGGGCTGAGCTGGAACTTGAGATCCTCCTCCCTCAGCCTTCCCAATGCTGGAGTTGTGTGTGTATGCCGCCTCATCCCCCGTCTTGTATGCTTTACATAGTCTCCAGCTGACTAGAAACACTAGAGGCGATGTGCTGTGTCCATAGTTGTTGGGCTGCCTTGGTAAGGGCTAGCGGTGGCAGGGATCCCTTCTCTTTCTGTGTTACATCCAAGCTTGGTTGGCTCCCAAGCAGCAAACCTGGATATGGAGGGCCAACTGTGACAGTTGTTTAGGTTTTTTGTTATTGTTGTTTGTTTGGTTTGGCTTGGTTTTATGAGCTGGTGAATTTCAGGGTCCAAATGGAGGACACAGGTTCCCATTCCTTTTACAGCCAGAAGAGAATTGACATCCTTGTGCCTGAGGGAGGTGGTAAGGTGACCACCTCAGCCTCGTGTGTTCAGCTGTCCCTAGTGCATCTTGAAGTGGCTCAGACTCCCTTTAGCTTTGCCACATCTGCCTCCATGGCACAGGGGAAGTGCATGAAGCACTTGACCACTGGCTATGTGAAGGGTGCCCCCTCTAGTATTCTAGGATGTTGCAGGGTACTGTGAGCTTACAGCTTCTGAGGCTCTGGGCTCCCTCCTGGCTGCTGACCAAAGTGAAGAAAGAATCTCACAAATGCCCTCTTTGCACGCTTTTAATCCCACACTTTTTGAACACTCTGAAGGCAGAGCTGGTGGATCTTTGCAAATTTGAGGAGAGCCTGGTCTATCCTGTGAGTTCTAGGCTAGCCAGGGCTACCATATGTTCATGTTGTAGTCCGTGTTGACCCCAAATTCTCTGCAGTCCTCCTCCCTCAGTCTTCCCAACGTTAGGATTAAGAAGAAGCCTCTATGCCCAGCTGGATCAAAGCTTCTGACTTTCTTAGGGCACCTGGACAGCAGAGGGCAGCAGGTATGTCTCTTAGGAGGGCAGGTGTGCCTTGCTGAGCACAGTGCTGCTCTCACAGAACCTGCTTGTGTCTGTTCCACAGGTTTCTGTCTGATGAGAGCAGCCTGGAGTATAAGTACTACAAGCTGAAGTTGGCAGAGTCACAGCGGCTGAACCACAGCTGGCCTATGGTGGAACGGAGGCCAACCCCAGCACAGTGCGCCGTGCGTGCCATGCTGTATGCACAAGCTGTGCGAAGCCTCAAGCGCAGACTCCTCCCATGGCAGCGCAGGCGGCTACTTCGCTCCCAGGGTCCTCGAGGCCTAAAGGCTAAGAAAGCTGTCACTGCCCAGCAGACATCCCTGGCCTTGGGCACTCGACAGAGACAACATGGCCGCCACGCTTCAGGCTCCTTGCGGGTGAAGCCACCACCACGGGACTCAAGTGATGCTGCCCAGGACTGCCTACCAGAGCCTGCCAAAGCCCATCCTCAGCCCTCCAGCGCTGGAGTCTTGGGCCCAGCTCCTCGGCCAACAGCAGGGGATGACTCAGAAGCCCTGCCGGCCTCTTCTCCCTGCCCCTCTGCTAATGGTAGGTGTTTACCCACCCCTCTTGTCCCATGCTCATCTGGGTCCCTTCAGGTGGTAGGAGTCCAGGTGCCAGGTGCTAAGCAGTCTGGGCCAGAATGCAGGCTAGAGTAGCCAAAAGAACTTGAATAGGATGAGCATGTGGCCACACTGTCCTCCACATTCCCCCTGAGCCCCAGCTCCTGATAATCCAGCTGACGAGTGCTACCCAGGTCCTTGCTCGGTACTCCCCAAGGATGCTGATTTTGGGGCAGCCAGGCCAGGCCTGAGCCTCCATCATAGCACCATATTTGAGAGGTTTGAGATAGGATCTCTTCATCTAGTTCTGAAACTCACTATGTAAACCAGGCTGGCCTTGAACTCACACAGATCCATCTGCCTCTGCTTTCAAGTGCTAACAGTAAAGGTGTGCACCACCATGGCCTACAAGAGCTTATTTTGTTTGAGACAGGGCCTCACTCTGTAGCCCTGGTTGGCCTGGCATTCTCTATAGCTGGGACTGGTGCAACTTACAGCCACTGACCTGTTACATCCTTGTCTCCATGCCTGGCCTCTACTCCATTTTCATCTTCTCTGGGTGGCTTACAGCATCTTAATAGCACCCACACTACACAGAACTGGCTGTTGTGGGGCTCACCTGTCATCCTAGCACTTGGAAGGTAGGAGCAGGAGGACCTAGACTTCACAATTAGCCTCATCTATATGAGGCCTTGTCTATCATCTGTAGAAATGACTATTCCTGTATTATTTGGTGGCGGTGAAAACATGAAGTTTGGACAAAGGCAGGTGCTTTCTAAGTGTCCTCAGTGGCCTGGCTTCAGCAGTGCTGGCCATTGAGTGCAGGGCCCAGACCTGCTGCACAAACTCTCACCAACAAGATGTACCCTGAGACCATTGCAGGTGTTTCCCACCTGGCCAGTCGAATCTCCAGGTGAAGGGTCCATTCAGCCCAAGCATGGCGGCTCCTTGGATGCCTTTTGTGCCACGCTGCCTCTGCACAGCTTCAAGGCCGATGATGTGACCCATTTGGTCACAACCAGCTTACCTTTCCTCTGCCCAGGGCCCCCATCTAGCTTACACTGGGACATGCACAGACTGCAGAGTGCCTAAGCCTCACCACAGACCACCCATGCTTCTTTGCTCCTGACTAGCTCCAGCAGTGTCCTGAACCGCTGCAGGGTGTCTGCTGACCTGAGCTTTGAGAGTCTGAGCAGTAGGCTAGCAGCCTGTAGGCTGAAGTGATAAGGGTATCAGCCATGTGCCTGTTCCCATCAGCCAGCCCAGGTGTCCATGGGGCTGCTTATGCTTTGGCCACAGTCTGTCTATTGCTAATTTCAACAAAGAGCAGACTCCAGAGTCACATGGTACAGGGGAGGACTGCAGGTAGCCAGCTTGGGTCAGTCAGAAGAGCCACAACCTCTGGTTTCTGTTTTGTAGTGGATGCAAAGACCATGGAGACTGCTGAGAAGCTGGCCAGATTTGTGGCTCAGGTGGGCCCAGAGATTGAGCAATTCAGCATAGAGAACAGCACCGACAATCCTGACCTCTGGTATGTGCCTTAGACCTCACCACCCCCCCCACCCCCCATGCTGTAAGCAGGCAGGTTGGGTTCCACCTTCAGCTGAGCCTGGCCTAGAGCTGGTATCTGCTCAGGTCAATCTTCACCTAGATCATCAGGAAAAACCTCGTCCTCTTTTCCATCCACCTTCACAGAAAGACAAAGGGCTGGGTACTCCAGCAGCATTTGTTTGTGTGCCTTACAAGTTATCTGACAAAAATCTAAAAACCATCCCTGAACAGCCCCAACTGCTGAGGGAACTCTAGCCTGTGGTGGAAGGCTTCTGTGATGGAGATGCTCCTGCACTCCTCCAGAGGCCATGTGAGACCTCCCGACTTCCACTGTACCCATGTGTTCCTAGGACTAAGCCTGGCACTGTTGTTTCCTCTCGCTTGCTGGAGAGCTGGATGACTGAAAATGCAATTGAATGTGTGCTAGGTGCGGGGGGCCTGGCTCTGTCCCTGGTGCTACAGTAGAGTGCAGTTGGAAACTTACAGATTTGAGGCAGGGTTGGAACTCAATTGATAGACTTTCTGCCAGGTGTGCACAGATCCCTGCTCTTCCCAAGCACTGCATATGCCACATGGGGTCATATACCTGTCATTTTATCACTTGGAGGTGGAAGCAGGAAAATCAGTAGTTGAAAGTCATCCTTGCTTTATAGGGAAGTTGATGTCCTCCTTCTAAGCCTAGAATGGACGCAGATGGAAAACAGACAGGATGATCAAAAGGCAGATAGGGCTGGCTTACATGTCTTAAAGAACTTATGGGTCCGATGCAAACAGAGCATGTTGTTCCGGCTGCCTGGGCATAGTGTGTACGTGCTGTGTCCTGCACTCCTCAGCCCTGGCCCTTGACTGTCTGGTCTAGGCTGCCTCCTTCTCCCAGGAGAGCCAGTATGCCATTCTCAGAGCCCACATGCACTGTTAGGGCTGCTCTCAAGTGTACATCCTGGCAGATGCTTCGTATCAGGCCATTACTTGGGCCTTTTTCTAATTCAGTGAAGATTACTGTTTGAAAAGAAACCTTGCTGTTCTGGCGCGTGGGCTCCTGCACAGCACTCATTCTTACCCCCTGAGGCATAGCCCCTGGCCCCAGTTGAATCTGTTTATTTTTACATGGTTTCTTTATGTTGTGGTAGATGTGCATGCCGCAGTGCAAGTGTGGAGGTCAGAGCACAAGTTGCAGGAGTTGTTCTCCCCTTCTACTGTGGAAGTCCAGGGATCAATTCAGGTTGTCAGGCTTGGAGGCAGGCAATACCTTCATTCACTGAGGACCTTGCTGACCCTATATTTGAATTTGTGGGGGTTTTCGGGGTGGTAGAGAAGAGAAGTTTGAGTTTTGTTTTTGAGACAGGGTCACACTGTGTAGCCTTGGAACTCATTATTAGATAGACCAGGCTGGTCTCTGCCTCCTGAGTGTTGGGATTGAAGGCATGCACCACCACCACCCGCTAGAATTTTTAATATATGTTGTTCTAAAGTAAAAATCACCTAGGGAAGCCTGCCTTTCTCACTCATCTTCTCAGCAGCAGGGAGACATCTTGTATCTTTCATTTTTCCTTTGTACAGCCCAGTGCCAAAGCACTAGCTCAGCTCTGCAAAAAAATGTTTTCAGGCCCCTCTCCTTTCCCCACCTGCCATTCTACAATATCATGCATAATACTCCTTTAACAGTGTTGTACAGAGGCCTTGTGTCTCTGTGTTCATGAAGGGAGCCTTAGGACCTCTGGTAGGTAGGTCCTGTCCCTCCTCTGTGTCAGAACAATTGCACAAACAGTGTAAAGGAGAGATGCTTAGTTTGGGTTTGTGGCTTCTGAGATCTCAGTTTGTGGTCCAGCCTGGCTCCACTTCTCCCAGTTAGAGACAAGACAGAGAGGCACAGCAGGCCTCAGGAGGCCCGGGAACAGAGCATGTGTGTGCTACCAGGGGGCTACTTTCTCTTCCCTTCTGCTCCATCTGAATACCCCAACGAATGGTGTTGCATGCACTTGCAACAGGTTTTCCAGTGCCCGCTGCCCCACAGCCATGCAGCTTGGCCCCCCAAACTCCTTTGCACTATCACCCTGTGTTACTTTCCCACCTTCTGTCTGCCTGTTGTCACCTCCCAGACAGTGCTAATCCCTGTCATTGCAGTTTGTACTTGCTAGAACTTGAGTGAACCTGAAGCTTACTATTTTGTCTACACTGTTTGGCCAGTGAGCCACAACAGTCTGTCTCTCCAGCCTCCAGGACTGCTTGGGTACAGGCCGCCATTCCTGGCTCACGTGTGGGTTCTTGAGTTTGAGCTTGGGTCCTTTTACTTGTGCAGCAAATATTTTACTCACTGGGCCATCTCCAGCCCAACTTCCTAGACATTCACATCAGGAAATCGTATAGGTGCTTTTTTCTCTCTGACTTCTCCCTCATTATGGCTGCTCACATTGAGCTCTGCATCCCTGTGCTGAGTTCTCCCCTCTCTATGCTGAGTGCTGTCCCAGCAGTGACTGCACCTGTCTGTCCGCCACTTCCTTATTCATGTGGAACATTGGCAAAGTGGCATTTTCACAGGGGTTGGGGGTGCAGCAGTGCCAGGCCCTGTGTTTCAGCATCACTAAAGAAGAGAAGGACTTGTGTGGGTACTTCTTGGCATCTTGGGGGACAAATTCTGAGATCAAGAAAGGCTGGTGCTTATCATACTTGCAGGCTGAAGAGTGCCAGCTCCTTTGGCCAAGGCCCCTGTGCTTCACACTCAAACACACACACACACACACACACACACACACACACACACACACACACAGTAGGCATTTGTGAAAGTCAGGAAACAGAGTCTGAGTGGACTATTGGTTCTGGGGACTGAGCTCAGTTCTCAGGTGTTTGTGTGTAGCAAGTGTTTTTACTGGTTGAGTAGACATTTTTCTTTTTCTTTTTCTTTTTGAGTTTGCTAAGGATAGAATGGGGGTGCCTCGGACTGGAGAGATGACCCAGAGGTTAAGAGCACTGGCTGCTCTTCCAGAGGTCCTGAGTTCAGTTCTCAGCAACCACATGGTAGCTCATAACCATCTATAATGACATCTGGTGCCCTCTTCTGGCCTGCAGGTGTACATGCAGACAGAACACCATATACATAATAAATAAATCTTTAAAAAAAAAAAAAAAAAAAGGAATGGGGATACCTTATGCATGTTGTACAAGCATCCTGTCTTGAACTCCAGGGCCACCTTGTACATCCAGGAATTATTAAACTGAATCAGTCCTAGTTGTGAACATTCTGTTTCACCACATTAGCTGCTCTGTGAAGCCATAGCAGGGTCATAGGGAGGCCTGGCCTCTGTCCTGGGCCAGCGGGAGCTTCGCACTCCTGCAGCTCAGCAGTACATTTCACCCTCAGGTTCCTGCATGACCAGAGCAGCTCAGCTTTCAAGTTCTACCGAGAGAAGGTGCTGGAACTGTGCCCATCCATCTCCTTCCAGTCTGCTGGTGCGACAGGGGACTCAGTGCAGAGCCCCACAGCCTGCAAGGAGGGTAAGGGTGAGCCTGAAGAGGGGCACCGTGAGCAGGAGGCTGCCATGGAGGGCCCTGAGGACGAAGAGGAAGATGATGAGGAGAGTGAGGAGGACGAGGGCGAGGAGACCTGCACCCTCAGGCCACAGGCAGGAGCTGTCAAGTGTCCGGGCTCCGAGGGCAGTTCCCCCACTGACAGCATCCCTGGAGAGGGATCCAGGGAGGACCAGGCTGGCACCCCTGGCCTGTCACAGGCCTCCTCTGGCAGCTGCTTCCCCAGGAAGAGAATCAGCAGCAAGTCACTGAAAGTTGGCATGATCCCTGCCCCAAAGAGAGTGTGTCTCATCCAGGAGTCAAAGGGTGAGTGCCACATAGTCCTATAGGGGACATGCCCAGTGGCCATTCTGGCCATGTCAGCTACAGCCAGTCACCCCGCCTTCTGCTAACACCTACTGACCTTGTGTGTGTGTGTGCAGATGGGCCCCAAGTGCCTGGCATAGTACACAGGATTCTTCTCTCAGGGCTTAGGATTTGGGTGACTTTTTGGCTTTTGTGGTAGTTTTCTTTGGGACAGAACATACATGTTTAGCCCATGCTGGCCTCATAGAGTAATTGTTCTGCCCAGCTCCCACGGGGTGAAATTGCTGGTGTGTCACCACATCCATGTTCTCCTTGGTGTGTAGTACTGGCAGGGGAGCCCAGCCAGGCCAGCGCTGTGTGGGCCTAGGCCTCTGCTTTGGCTTGAAAGTATTTGTAGCCATTGTGCACTGCACTCTAAGGTGTTATTACAATATCCACATGTCCAGACGAGGGAGCTGCTCTCCTTACAAGGGGCCTCTTCTCCCTGCTGGGCTCTGTTACCACCAGGCTGTGATAGAAGCTCATCCTGCCACTTCCCACCCTTGACTTTGAGCCACACCGCATTTCTGAATCCCCAAAGGCTCCCATACCTGTAGTGAAGGTGGGAGGACAGCAACCATTGGTCCTTGCAGTCCCTGTGTGTCACGTCTGTTACCTTATAGGCGGAGATATCCATTTGGCACAGTCCTTGGGTATATGTCCTCAGCATATGCCGTTGTGACCCTTGTGTCCTGTATCTTGAGAGCTGAGCTTTCCTTCTGTCTTACCTCAGGTGCCTTGGTGCCTTGGGCATCGGTGACACAACCCTTCCTCTTATCTTCAGTGACTTCCATGAGAGCTTACTGCTCTCCTGAGCTCTGTGTTCTCAGTTGGACAGTTAGGGTGCTCAGAACTGTCCCTCCAGTGTCCTCTTGGGGGAACTAGGAGGGCACAGTGCTACTGTTGCTTATCTACAGCAGGAGAGTGTTGTGTAGCCGTGGGAAGCAGCTGGTCCTTGTGAGGGCCAGTGCTCTTGGGTTCAGTGGTACCCTTGACACTGACAGTGCTGCTGGCTTCATCACAGCCATTCACAGCCCAGCTCCGCAGATATAGAATATCAGAGCGCTGGAGAGATGGGAGGGGAGCCAGCTGCTGCCCTGTAGGGCAGACACAGGTGTGTGAACTGTCTTCACCAGGCAGCATTTCTGTCTGTCTCTTAAGAACATGGAGCAAATGTTCAATGTTGACAGATCCCTCCCTTTTTCTTCCAGTCCATGAACCAGTTCGAATCGCCTATGACAGGCCTCGGGGTCGTCCCATAGCCAAAAAGAAGGTGTGTGTGACTGCATTGTGACACCTACTCTCCCCTTGGATTGGGATGGTTGACTTGCTGCTTGTGATGAGGCTTCAGGCACTTGGCAGAGCTGGGTGTGGGGTTATGCACCTGGGTGGGGGGCATGCACATGGGTGGGAGGCATGCACCTGGGAGGCTGCATGCACCTCAGAGGCTGAGGCAGGAGGGTTACTTACACGCTGGATCCATGCTGGCCCTGACATCACAGCAAGCCCCATCCTTAAGGCAGGCAGGCAGGTGTGGCCGTGCCTGTCATCCCTGCTTCAGGAGGCTGGGCTACAAGATCTCAGGGCTGAGGCCAGCATGGGCTGGGGTGTGAGATCCCTTAGCCCCTCCATTATAAACTGTGCAGTGCTCAGAGATCAGTCATTGGTCCCCTCAGAGAAGAGGCCAGCTGTCAGAGTGCCACTCGTCCTTACAGTTTCTTGTTCAGTCATTCCTGTTCTGGCCTGGTCCCCACCCTCCTCATAGGGTTTCCCTCACAGGGTTTCCCTCACAGGCTCAGCACAGGGCAGCAGCATGCCACCCCATAGCCAGTTGCCAGTTCTTACCCTGGGGTAAGGGACCTGGCCTCAAGTCCTACCCCAGGGATGTTAGAGGGAAGCTGGAGGTGAGTGGGGCTCACCATTCCAAGCATCCGGGGTCAGGAAAGCACTTGGGGATACAGTGTACGCTTGAGGAGATGGGTCCACCCACCCTCCTCTCTCTCTTCAGAAACCCAAGGACCTGGAATTTGCCCAGCAGAAACTGACAGACAAGAACGTGGGCTTCCAGATGCTGCAGAAGATGGGCTGGAAGGAAGGCCACGGCTTGGGCTCCCTTGGAAAGGGCATCCGAGAGCCCGTCAGCGTGTATGGCATGGCTGGGGGAACCCTTGGGTGCCTTGTACTGGGGCTTGACCAGAGTATACAGCCAGGTCTTTTTATATTAGTGGATCATTCTGGTGTACAGGTGTGACACACACCTTCCTGTGCATACCTCTGAACAACTTGGCCCTGAAATCTAAGCAGTGTCCCTGAGTAGTTATGGCACACGTGTATCTGGCAAGCACTCTGCCCCAGCCCTGTACTTCCTTTCTGGGTGTCTGCCCCATGTTCCTGTGCACCCTGGTTGACCCTTGACCCTGGCTTTGACTATCGCCTCTGTTCTGCAGGGGGACTCTATCAGAAGGAGAGGGCCTTGGGGCTGACGGGCCCGCACAGAAAGAAGACACATTTGACGTGTTCCGCCAGCGCATGATGCAGATGTACCGACACAAGCGGGCCAGCAAATAGGTGCGTGCCGGGACCAGACTAGCCGCTGCTCTACCAGGGAGAATAGGAGTGAGGCAGGGCCCTTTCTGCCAGGTGTCCTCTTCCTGTCCAGGCATGCGGAGGAGGAAGCTTCCTTACAAAGGGCCCCCAGCCTTTCTATCTCCCCTCCATTGCCTCTGCTGGGCTTTAAGCATGCTGTCATGCTTAAATGACACCCTTGGCCCTACCTGTTCTTGCTCCAGGTTTCTCTCAAAGATGAGCGTCCCCTCCGGGGTCAAACAGCCAGGACAGACTTGATGATTAGTGGCCTTGCTCAGCTCACACATTCCTCCAATGCTGTTCTTGTGAAGGCCTCAGGTCTCCAGGCGTCATCCTCCCAACTCTTGGTTATTTATTCATTTATTCATTTATTCATTTATTCATTCATTTATTTGTTTGTTTGTTTGTTTTAATTTTAACTATGTGCATGTGTGCAAGCAGGTGTGCTGAGGTGCCTGTGTGAAAGGCAGAGGACAACTTGCGGGCCATTCTCCTTCTTCCATGTGGGACTCTGGGATTGAACTCAGATCCTCAGGCTTGGTAGCAAGCATCCATATCTACTGAGCCCTATTGCTGGCCCTCATTCTTGGTTCTTGACCTTTTTCCTCACTATGCTCCATGCTCAGTTCTGAACAGCCATTCTTTTCCTGACTAGATCAGAGCACTGGCGACAGAGATAAGCCTCGAAGCAGCCTTGCCCTTCCTGTCACCCCGCCCCGGACGCCTGCAGCCTGAGCCTCGGTGTGTACTCGGCCAGCTCCACATCCCTGGGTCAGGTTCCACCAGGCCTTGCCACTCTGGAGGGCAGCAGCCACTCTTAGGCACCCTTGCCTTTCCTGCTTCTGACCCTGTCCTTCATCTTGTTCCTCTTTGAAGCGTGGCTCCTTGGCCCGAGTGCCCAGGGCCTGGCTCCCCTGAAAGTTCTCCACACAGCCCTGCCTCCCCGAGCCCTGTCCCCTTCTCTGTCCAGAGCTTACCTGGAGACACAGATGGCCTCCGGTGGAGAGCAAGCTGTGTGGGCTCTTGCTTTTGAGCAGCAGTGTCTCAGCTTGTATAGAATTCTGAGAGCTCTGCAGACTGAGGCAGGGGGATCTTGGGCAAGTTAAAGTCCAGCCTGGCTATGTAGCAGGACCCTGTCTTGAGAGACTTCTCAAAATCTTAGCCCCAGTTTGATATAACTGAGGCTCCTGCACCTGTCTCTGCCTGTCTCTGGGGCGTGTATTCAGAGGAAAGCCCAGGCAGTGCCCCTCCAGCCTGAGCAGCTTGTAGGCCAGCACTGTGAGCCTGCAGCACTGTCTCCATAGACGGTGTCTTTCTGAACCTCCAGAAGGATGGGGCACTGCTCAGCAGAGCAGATGGCTGTCTTGGGGCTCCTCTTGTGCCCAGCTCTGCCTATGCCTGCCACCCCTAATCGGGACAGATACTCTCACTGGGGTCTCCGCCTCCCCATCCCAGTGGTGAACCTTTGAAGTACCTGCAGAAGTCTGGAAAGGCATCAGGGCTGGGAACATGGTGGTCAGGTGTCAGCCTTGAGCACAGCTGAAGGATCTTGCTGTTGTAGTGCTCCGCTGTCATGGGCATGTGCTTGGCTCTGCCTTCTGTTCCCCACTGTGCCCCTTCTTCACAGCTGCTGCAGCCCAGGCCCACCCCACTCTCTTCTGTTGTCTTGGCAACCCACAGGTCTTGGTAGCTGTGGAGATGCTCCACTTGAAGGAACATGGCAGTCTCCAAGGTGGGAGAAGACAAGTCAGGGACCCCACCCAGGCTGCGTCTTCATCTTCAGGTCTCTTCTTTCACTTTCTAGCAGCTTCCATGTGGCTGTGGGTTGCAATGGGCCCCTGGTCCATGGTGGGCTCTTGAGACAAGTTCCTATCCATAAGTGGGCATGCTTCTAGCTCCATCTCTCTAGCTTCTCTCCAGGCATCTGCATATGTGCTGAGCCATTGGGTCTTAAGATGATTGAGGAATTGTGGGTAGGTGGCCCTGGCACCAAGTCTCTGTCACTCTGGGAGTTAAGACTTTCAGGGGCTGCTTCCCAAGTTGAGAGTGATATTCTTGGGTGCTCTTCTGGGGACAGGATGGTGGTGGGGAGAGGGAACAGCTACCTCATACTGCTCAGTGTGAGCTGCCGTTGACCCTCCTCACACACACCCTGATGTCCTCGCCCTCCGGAGGCCACCTTGTTCTCCAGCCAAGCTGCTCTGTGGCCAGGGCTGTGGAGGACAATTGTCGCATATTCTTGTGAGGCCTTGTCCCTATCACACTGTTTGTCCTGTCCTTCTAGTTCCAGGGTCACACCCACAAGGGCCATGGATTCCAAAAGTTGTGCTGGCCTGGCCTGCCCTGGCTCTGGCACGCTCCTGTTCCTGGATGTACGTCGTGAAAGTTGATTCTGGTACCTGGTAAAACCTAGAAGATACTTGTGATATCACCACTTGGACGTTGTATTTGTGAGGATCTAAGAAGTCATGGTGTTGTCGATATTGAGTGCTTGGAATAAATGCAGAGCAGACCTGCTGCCCAGCTCCCACGCCGCAGTCACTGAGGCATCCATGGGTTCGGAGACATTAGGAGTTTGGGGCCAGCCTGAGTTATGCCATATTCTGTATTGAAGAACAGCAAATATAGTGGCTCATGCCTGTAATCTCAGCACTAAGGAGACTGAGGAAGGAGGATTGCTATCACTTCCAGGATATCCTGAGCCACAGAGTGAAACTGAGTCAGTCCTGTGAGGAGGATGTGAAAGGTGGCAGTGCAGACCTAGGCCTGACAGGTGTCTAAAGGCCCAGTAATGGGTTTCTGAGCCCTGATGACCAGTATCCCCAGATCTAACAGTGTGTCTGTCCCCAGGTACAGCCCTGACTACAAATATCCCCAGGCCTGACAAGACAGCAGTATCAACCCAGAGCCAATGACAAATGTCCCTAGACATCTCTAGCCCTCATGAGTGTCCTCAGGCCTGATGATGATGTCACCAGTCCCCCCAAATAGGTGTCTTTCAGGACCCCATTCCCTGAACTTTGACAGATCTCTCCCAGGCCTAATGATAGGCTGTTTCTTGTACATGATGACAGATCTCTCCCAGGCCCACTGTACTCTTCAAACCTCCAATGACTAGGTTTGCCCCATAGATGTCTCCTGTGACCCAGGCTGGCCTTGAACTCAAGATCTTCTGCCTCATCCTCTGGAGTCCTGGGATCATGGCTCTGTCACCACACGTAGCCTCTGAGAGAATGACTGTCCATGGCTTACTTGCCTTGTCCCTACCTGGAGCAAGAGCTGCTTTGTATCTTCCCACTGAATAGTGGGACCTCGGACGTGATTTTATTCACTGTGGATCCCTGGCCTCTGTTTTTTCTACCAACATTTCCCTATCCCTAAGCAGGAGAGTTACGAGGAGACCAGGCAGGAGGAGCATGGTACCCAGGACGGGCAATGTTGCCCTCAGAACCCTGGGAGCAGCATGGAGACCGACAGGCGGCACAGGGCCCTTCAGAAGCTTCTCCCCACCTGAATCCTGGGGGACTGCTGACCATGACGGTAGCCTGATTGAGTCTTCTCACCGCAGTCATGGGGGTCATGGGGGTGGACACAGGACTGGGTCTCCAGTCCCAAATGGGCTCCTCATTCAGGTTTTTACCTCAGTCCTCAGTTTCCTTTGACAAATTGGAAATGGCCATCAGAAGGTAAAATATCCTTTGTCATAGTTAGTGTTTCTATTGCTACTGTGAAGTACCATGAGCAAAAACACAAGGTAGGCAAGAACAGGTGTTTTTTTTTTATTGTTGTTGTTGTTTTGGTTTGGTTTTGGTTTACACTTTTATATCCCTGTTGATCATCAAAAGAAGGACAGGAGCTCACACAGGATAGAAACCCGGAGGCAGGAGTTGATGCAGAGGCCATGAGGGGTACTACTTACTGGCTTGCTCAGCCACTTTATCTTAGAGAACCTAGGACCACCTACCATGAGCTGGGCACTTCCTCATCAGTCACTCATTAAGAAAATGCACAGCCTGATCTAATGCACTGATTCTTTCAGATGACACCAGCTTGTGTCAGGTTGACGAAACTCTCTTTTCTGTGACTTTGAATTTAGGGCCATGTGGTAATTAAGTGTGTCTCATACAGGAGATTGCTCCCTTCGTTCAGCTTCTGGTCCAGGGAAGCTGAGGGTGTATCTAAGCAACAGACTGAGCTGGGTGGTGGTGGCATGTGCCTTTAAGGGAGGCAGAGGCAGGCGCATCTCTGTGAGTTTGAGGCCAGCCTCGTCTACAAAGTGAGTCCAGGACAGACACGGCTACATAGAGAAATCTGTCAAAAAACCAAAATAATAGTAATAAACTAAGCAACAGACTGAGACATGGAAAACAAAACCCAAATAGCAAGCTTATGTAGTGCCCACACACGGGGCTTGAAGCAGAAGGGTCACTTGACAGGGGAGTTCTAACCCTACTCGAAGGCTAACTCAGCATAACCCAGATGCACATGGAATCGAGCATGAGGGCCCCTCTAACCACACATGAAAAGTAAGATGTCAGGCACGCATGAGCCCTAGTGAGGTGAAGCAGCTGGTAGCTCCCGAGTATTTCCTGGAATGCTTGGCCAGTGTGGAGCGGAACAGAGACCTGTCCCCTTCCAGAGTGCTCTGCTTCCACAGCTTTCAGTCAGTTGGATTTGAAAGTATGATTCATACTTTCACAGCTATTTTGTTGTCTCTTAAAATTTTTTAATTACATTTATTAAATTACACATTGGGGTTGAAGAGATGGCTCAGTGGCTAAGAGCACTGGGTCTTCCAGAGACCAAGGTTCAATTCCCACATGGCGACTCACACCATCTGTGACTCCAGTTCTTGGGGATCTGATGCTGTCTTCTGGCCTCAGTAGGCACTGCAACACATACTGTGTATAGTCATACATGCAAGACACCCATACATATAAAAAAAATTTAAGATTCTATGTATGAGTGCTCTATCTGAATGTACACTTGCATGCCAGAAGAGGGCACCAGATCATATTATAGATGGTTGTGAGCCGCCATGTGGGTGCTGGGAATTGAACTCCCAGAACAGACAGCCATCTCTCTGGCCCCTAAAATTTTTTAGTTAAAAATTGGTGTGTGTCTGTGTGTGTGTGTGTGTGTGTTAGGTGAATGTGGCTGCATATCCCAGCACACCCGTGTGCAGGATGAGGATTCAGTTCTCTCATTGCACCTTGTGAGAGCAGGGATTGAACCCAGGTCATCAAGTTTAGCAGCACACACCGTTACCCACTGAGCCATCTTATTGGCCCCTCAATTCTTTCTATTTAAAATACTGGTTTTTAAATACATTTAATTTTATATGTGGGTGTTTTGCTTGGTGCCTGCAGAGGATGGAAGGGCATCAGATCTCCTGGACTACAGTTACAGGTGGTTGTGAATCACTGTTGACTGCTGGGAATCCTGGTCTTCTGAAAGAGCAGCTAGGGCTAATAACATAGTCCCTAGTCCCTAGTCCCTTAGAATATTCTTGGTTTTGTGTTAATGCTTTTGGTTGTTGTTGAGACAGGGTTCCTCTGAGTAGCCCTGGCTGTCCTGGAACTCACTCTGTAGATCAGGCTGGCCTGGAACTCCCAGAGATCCACCTGCTGCTGCCTCCCTAGTGCTGAGATTAAAGGTGTGTGCCACCATCACCTGGTTTATCCTTATTGTGTGTGTATGAGTATCTGCCTGCATACCTGTAGTGTTCACTCCTTCAGATCACATTTTCCTGTCTGACATGACAGCTGGCAGCCATGGCTTCCATCTCAGTATGAGTTTACATTCTGGTCCAGAGATCAGGAACCTGGTTCTGAATGTGAAGTGTGGACAGGGAAGGTGCCTGCACCCGGGCCACCTTGACTGGGCTGACTACACCAGGCTCCCTGCAAACCCAGCTCCTGGCTACCTTTCATTGGCATGAAAACAGAAGCCCTCTGTGGAAACCAGCCTGGCCTAGAATCTGATTGTCCTGCTGAGATGACATGAGTGTGCGCCCCCATAATAGTATTGTGTTTATAAAAGCAGGAGTTTCAGCACCATATGTATAAACTGAGGACATAGCCACCCTAAGGTCTGACTGAGGGAGAGTACAGTCAGAGGCAGCTCGGAGCAGGGAGGGAAAGTAGGTGGAACGTGGCCAGCAGGCTGAACTAGGTGAGAAGAGAGAGAAGTGGGCAAAGGAGACCCACGGGGCCCAAGAAAACACATGGCTGAAATGGTGGGGTGTGGGTTAGGAGTGAGGCTGAAGAAGGTTGGAACGTGGGTGAGGATTGCTGAGTGGAGCACGAGTGAGCTGGTACTGAGTGAGCCTGGAGGCCAGCAGACACTGGAGTTGGGCGTTTCTCCTGAGCTCCTTTTGGACCTGACACATTTGCACTGTAGGAACAAGAACAGGCAGAGACGAGAGGATCAAGAGTCCAAAAGTTCAAGCCTTGCTCTGGTGATAGCCCAACTCCGGAAATGGGGTCCACACCTTCAGTCTTAGTGTCTGGGTCCAGCCTGGGCTATGTAGCTGAGATTCTATCAAAAAGGGAGTAGGTTGGAGAGGAGGAAAATCTCACACAAATTCCTTTTTGGTAGGTGGTGCTCATGGGCCTGAGCTCACTTTTGTGGTCTGTGGAACTGGCTGGTCTGCCCTTGTCTAGTATGACCTGATCGGGTGAAGGCTAAGTAGGGATTGGGTAAGCAAGGCTGAGATACTTGGTCTTGGGATAGTTTTGAAAAGGATCTCACCACGTGAGTCCCAGGAGCAATGAATGTACACAGACCCTGGGACTATGCCCCTGACCGGATGGTGACCGGATGGTTTCCGGATGCTGGGCTAGTGCCCAGGGTCTCTCCCACACTAGGCAAGCACTCTTCACAAAGGCCCCTGGCTCATCTGCCTTAGAGGCTCCTGCATGTGCAGCCTGGAACCCCAATCCTGCCTCCTCAGGATGTCAGGCACGCACCACCACACCCAGCTCCCTGGAGAGGCTTTTAATAACTGCCACTGAGCAAGATCCTCATGTCGAAGTTGGGGTGCCATCTGCTCCCCAGTCTGGACCCTGTCGGAAGGAGAGTGCCTGCACGGCTCCAAGAGGAGCCAAAGAAGAAGGCAAACAGGAAGCGAAGGTGGCAGGCTGGCATAATCCTGAGGGAGCTGTAACCACTGGCTCTTGTTTGGGAAGCAGCTGTGAGAGAAAAGCCTCAGATTTGAATGAAAAGACCCACTTCCACCATGCCATTGTGCAGGCACCCTGCTTCCCACCACACACCTGAGAGGTGTACGAAAGAGGGAAAAGACGACGCAGGCCTGGAAGGAGGACCCAGAGCCTGCCAGGTGAAGGTGAAAAGAACTGTGCCTGTTTGGCTGTCCTACTGCTGTGATAACCTGAGAAAGCTTTTAAAAAGGGATTTTTAAAATACACTTGTGTCTTTGTTGGGGTGGAGGCAGGGGAGGTTGCGGTGCCCAAGGAGGCCAGAAGCGAGCGTCAGAGCCCATGGAGCTGTGAGTGCCATGTGGTCCTCTGATAGAGACTGAAGAAGTTTGCTCTTGAATTGTCTTGAACACTTGTTCCCTTGTGGATGGTTTCAGCAGGGTCTGGAGATGCCAGTGGGGGCATCTCCCGAATGGGACCACACTGGGCCTCTGGGGATAGAAGTGGAGGAATAGCTTTGTGTTCTTTTGGGGGTGACATAGGGACACACACTTGAGAATAAGAAACCCAACCTGAGACAGACTTTTTCAAGTGGCGGGGAGAGGGGATGCCCAAAGCAGCTGAGCGTTAAGAGGGGCCATTTCCCCTAGAGTTGAGTTACAAGTGGCTTTGGGTGCTCTGGTCCTCTGCAAAAACAGCAAATACTCTGAACTCTGGACTTTTCTGGCCCCCAGCCTGTACTTTGTGTAAGTAAGATTCAGCAGACTCGGGTGGTGGTGGTGCACGCCCTTCGTCCCAGCACTCAGGAGGCAGAGGCAGGTGGATCTCTGAAGTCCAGGCCAGCCTGGGTTACAGAGTAAGTTTCAAGACAGCCAGGGCTACACAGAGAAACCTTGTCTTGGGAAAAAAGATTCAGGAGATGTGACATTTTAAGCTGGGAATAGGCTGCACATGTATCATTCCAGCACTCTAAAGGTGGAGGAAGGAGGCATCTGTGTCCTCTCTGTCTGCTTTGACTTGGATTTGTGTGCTGAGAATAGAAGCTGGGTTTTTTGCAGTGGCAGTGTGTTGGGCAAATGTGCCACCATCAGGCCACACCCCAGTCCCTCACCAGTATTGAACTGTCACTACTGCTGAGCCATGCTCCTCATCCAGTATTATTTTGGTGGCTGGGTACAGGGTCAGGCCTCAGCAGCAGAGTGATAGCCACTGATGCTGGGTAGCTTGCCTGAGTTCCACGCCATGTGAACAACCTCATGACCTGTGGTCATCCATCATCAGGCCTACTGTCCATGGCAACCTGCCTACAAGAGGGAGGCCAGATGGTGGGCCTGGACAGTGGCTCTGTGTTTGGGTCTGAGCAGGCCCCAAGGAGTCCTGCCGCCTTTTCTCGAATACCAGAGGAGAGTGTTCACATAGTCTTAGCCATAAACATCTTCAGGCAGAAATTGACCTTATGAGCTCTATGCTATTCAGCCTGCCCCCAAGTATCCAAATGGACGTAGATTGTTCATTTTGAAAATTATTTGATTCTATGGATTCCACTGAGTTTACAGTCGGGACTTTCTAACTTGGCAAGCTTCGCTTCATCCTTCAAAACCCTTCATTCACTCATCCTCCTTCACGTCTTCACACAAATGCTTTGCCTGTCCTCTCTATGCCAGAACAGAGTGATCTCTTGGCACCATGTGTCTCTGTGTTGTACATTTGTGCATGTGTGCATGTGCATGCACATACATGTGAAGGTTAGAGGACAATTTGGGTGAGTTCTCTCCTACACATGGTTCCCAGGGTGCAAACTCAAGTTTTCAGGCTTGGCAGCAAGTACCTATACTTGCTGAGCCCTCTCACCAGCCCTTGATCATCTTTGGACAGTTGTTTTTCCAGCTCTGAGCTCTGCCTGATATACAGTGGGACCTCAGTAAAATGTCTAGCCTTTAATCCCAGCACTTAGGAAGCAGAGGCCGGCAGATCTATATGAGTTAGGTTTCCAGGACTATGTAATGAGACCTTGTTCCGCCAAAAAAGAAGTTTGTGGGCTGGAGAGAGCTCAGTAAAGTGTTTGTCATAGAAGCATCAGAGTCTGAATTCAAATGCCAGAACCCCTTAAAGAGCCAGAGCTGGCGTTACCTCTACCGCCAGTGCTTGGGAGGAAGAGAGACCCCTGGGGATCACTTTCCAGCTGGTCTAGCCTAATCTAGTTCAGAGAGGCCCCAATCAGAGAAAGATCTTGGCTCAAAAAGAAGCTGGGCGGCTCCTGAAGAAAACCTGAGGGTGTTCTCTGGGCTCCGTGAGCACAGACACAGCTGCACAGAGAGCAGCAAAAGCTTCCCAAGTCTGGGATTCCATGCCAGATATCTTCCTCAGGGCATTGTCCCAAAGGAGTGCCGCCCCATCGGCAATCTCTCCCACCCCTTCCCAAATCCTGGCAGCCTCTGCAGTGCCGCCTCCCATCCCTGGACCATGCTCTTCTGGGTGGTGCCACACACCGCGGGGCCGTTTGTGCTCGGCTGCTGTGACTGACTGTCAAGTTTCTCCATTCATCCATCCACATTGTAGCTTCTGTTGGAACTTCCATCTTGGGTGAGTAACATTCTGCTTTATGAATGGACCACAGTTTGTATCCATCTTGACAGACATCAAGACATCTCACACCTTTTGCTGTCTGTGTACTGTGCTGCCGTGAAGTTGGGCATATGTGTGATTGTGTGGCTGAAGACTTATTTCCCTTATACACATACCTAGCCAAACAGTTACTAAGGTATGTAGAACGAAGATCAAAGCATCTGCGACACACCTGTGAGGAGCCTGCATCCCCCCCCTCTGAGTACACAGGGCACAAGGGTCCCCTAGGTAGGCACACAGACTCTAGGAGCAAACTTCTAGGTTAATGCTCCTTCAAAGTTCCCTTTACATTATTGTAGGTCTGTTTTTCAGACAGTGTCATGCAGCTCAGGCTGGCTTCACACACAGTGGGTAGCTGAGGGTGACTTTGAATTCCTGATCCTCCTGTTTCCACCAAGTGCTGGAATACAAAAATCCAACATGCTTCGATCCCTTTTACAGCTTAGAGCAGGGTGCAGTGCCTGTATGGAACTTGCAGGTCCTCCTAGGCTTTTAACCCTAGGGCAGTGGTTCTCACCCTTCCTATGCTGTGAGACTTTAACACAGGTCCTCATGCTGTGGGAACCCCAGCCATTAAATTACCTCGGTGCTACTACATGCAATTTTTCTGAATATCTGTGGTTTCCAGTACTCTTTTGGAGGTCACAACCCAGGTTGAGAACCACTGGCCTAGAACACCCAAGAGCTGAGTTACAGTTGCTACACAGACTCCTGAGAACACTCACTGCAGCTGTGACCTCGGGGGAGTCCATGAGTTCTGTGACTCTCATCTGGCCACTCTCCCTAGGGGGTGGAAAGGCTTAAAGGCCACAGACACTTCTTTCTGAAACATTCAGACAGGCAGGTTCTCTGCTGGCTGTGATTGACATGCCATGAGCCCAGCACTTTATAGTGAGATTTCTGTCTCAGAAATCAAGGTGGGGGAAAGAGGGAGGAATTTAGTTGAGGCAAGGCTATGGCACACCTGAGACATGACCACCTCAGCTTCATCAAGAACCATCAATGAATGAGTGAACAAGTGAACAGGTAATTGAATAAGTGGCTGAGGGAATGGACAGTGGCTGGAAGAGTAAACTAGTGGGTAAATGTTGAATGAATGAGTAGATGAATAAAGGAATGAGCGAGTGAAGATACGTAAGTGAATGGATGTGTGAATTAGAAAGTGAGTGAATTTGTGAGTGAAGAAATGAAGAAATGAGTGAGTGAATGAACATCTTAGCATTTCACTGCTGTGAAGAGACACCATGACCACAGCAACTCTTTTTTTTTTTTTTTTTTTTTTTTAGTAAGTATTTTATTTTACATAAAAGAGTGCTCTACCGGTAGGTCACTTGCATGCCAGAAGAGGGCATCAGATGCCAGTATAGATGGCGGCTGGGAACTGAACTCAGAACCACTGGAAGAGTGGACAGTGCTCTTAACCACTGAGCCATCTCTCCCGCCCAACCGCAGCAACTCTTAAAAAGAAAAACATTTAATTGGGGCTGGCTTACAGGTTCAGAGGTTTAGTCTATTATCATCATGGTGGGAAGCATGGCAGCGTGCAGGCAGACGTGGTGCTGGAGAAGGAGCTGAGGGTTCTACATGCCTGATCCTGCAGGCGTGAAAGACTGAACCACTAGGGCCTAGCATGAGCTTCTGAAACCTCAAAGCTGAACCAATGACACACTTTCTCCAACAAGGCCACACCTCCTAGTAGCACCAGTCCCTTTTGGCCTATGGGGGCCATTTTTATTCAAACCATCACAGTAAACAAATGGACTAGATAAGTGAGGGAGTGATGGCTGAGTGAGTCTCACAGTCAGGGTTTCTACTGCTGCAATGAAACACCACTTCCAAAAAGCAAGTTGGAAAGGAAAGGGGTTATTTGGCTTACACTTACACAGATCGGAGTCCATCGCTGGAAGTCAGGGTAGGACCTCGAGCAGGAGCTGTTCAGAGGCCATGGAGGGTGCTGCTTACCAGCTTGCTCTCCGTGGGTGCTCAGCCTCTGGGTCCTCCTCCATTGATCACTAATTAAGAAAATGCCTTACAACTGGATCTCATGGAGGCCTTTTCCCAACTGACGCCCCTTCCTCTCTGATGAGGCCTTTTCCCAACTGACGCCCCTTCCTCTCTGATGACGACTCTAGCTTGAATCAGGTTGACACACAATACCAGCCAATACAATTGACCCCTTGTCAATCTGACACAAAACATCACTATTAAGCCATAACCTTTTTTTTTTTAAGATTTATTTACTTATTTACTTACTTATTATGTATACAACGTTCTATTTGCATGTACACATAGGTGCATGACAGAAGAGGACACCAGATCTCATTATAGATGGTTGTGAGCCACCATGTGGTTGCTGGGAATTGAACTAAGGACCTTTGGAAGAGCAGTCAGTGCTCTTAACCTCTGAGCCATCTCTCCAGCCCACCTTTCTTTTCTTTATTTCCCCTCAAGATCTATAACTTAAAGACTCACAGTCTTTACAAATTCAAACACATTAAAATTTCAGTTTCTTTAAAATAGCCAACCTTTTAAAAACCAAAGTCTTTTAAAATTCAAAATCTCTTAACTGTGGGCTCCAGTAAAATATTTTCTTACTTCAAGAGGGAAAAATGGGGGCATAGTTGTAATCAAAGCAAAGCAAAATAAAAACCCAACCATCCAATGCCTAGGACCCACTCAGGATTTTCTGGACTCCTCCAGAAGGCTTAGGTCACTGCTCCAGCTCCGCCCTTGGCAGCACACACAGCTTGTCTTCTAGGCTGTGGCTGGCTCCACTCCACTGCTGCTGTCCTTGGTGTTCATCCCACGGTACTGCTATCTCCAAAACGCTGCCGTCTTCTGCTGTAACTGCGCTGCAGTTTCACCACTAGCTGCTCATAGGCTCTTTTCATGTGCCAAGCCTCAACTTCTCTCCATGACCCCTTCAGTCCTGGGCCTTCAGCTGTCAGTGAGGCTGTGCCTTACCAATGGCCTCTCCTGGCCTCGCAGTGCCGGACGTCAGCCGCTACATGACCCCTTCATGCCTTCAAAGCCAGGACCACCGGGGTGACTCTTCCACATCACTGAATCCAGCTGCCAGCATCAGGCCTCTCAGCTGCCTCTGAAACACAGCCTCTTTGTGCTCTCAGAAATCTCTTCCCGGAAGATTTCATCTCACTGGTGCTGCTGTCTTCTTAACACCACTACTTTCTTTTTTTTGTTTTTTTTTTTTTTTTTTGAGACAGGGTTTCTCTGTGTAGCCTTGGTTGTCCTGGACTCACTTTGTAGACCAGGTCAGCCTCGAACCACAGCAATCCACCTGCCTCTGCCTCCCAAGTGCTGGGATAAAAGGCATGTGCCACCATGCCCAGCTTTAATACCACTAATTTCTTAGCTCCAGCTGACCAGCATCAATTGTCCCAGTAATGTAAACATTTGGCTTTAATAGTTCTGGTATCTTGTTAACCACAGGTGGTTCTTCAGCCCCAGCTAACCAGAACCACTTAATCTTCAACTAGCGAACACTCCCAATAGAGTCTTTAAACTTCCCTCTGAAATTTCATAAGCCAGGACTCCATCTTCTGTACTACTCTCAACATTCTTACCTTCCAAGCTCCCACTGAGGCTTCAACACTCTAAGATTCTCCTAGTCTAAAGTTCCAAAGTCCTTCCACAGTTCTCCCCAGGTCTGTCATAGGAGTACCCCACTCCTGGTACCAACTAGTCTGAGGGTTTCTATTGTTGCATCAAAACACTTTGGCGAAAAAACAAGTTGGAGAGGAAAGGATTTAGTTTTTTTTTTTTTTTTTTTTTTTTTTTTTTTTTTTTTTTTTGACAGGGTTTCTCTGTGTGGCTTTGGCTGCCCTGGATCTCACTTTGTAGAGCAGGCTGGCCTCAAACTCAGAGATCCATCTGCCTCTGCTTCCTGAGTGCTGGGATTAAAGGTATGTGCCACCATGTCTGGCTAAGGAAAGGGTATATTTGGCTTACACTTCCACACAAAACCAACCAATACAGCGAGTGATGGGTGAATGAGTGATGTGCACACTCCCCATTCTAGAAAAGTCCAGGTCCTTTGAGAACCCACAGCTCCTGAGTTCTGCCTTTCTGGAATCAGCACCAAACACAGCCCAGGAATGTGGATGTCGAGGCTCTAGGGGCTAATTACACTGGGTGCTGAAGGGTGAACAGGAATCCATTGGATGTGGAGAGCAGAAGCTGAAGCCAGTCAGGGTAGCACAGATCCATCCCCTCAAGAGCAGACACACTCCAAGCCCAGTCGAGTCCCAGAGGCAGAGTCACACTCAAAAATGGCGTTCAGAATGGAGCTTGTAGTGTCAGCTGAAGGCTCCTGCTTCAGGGGTGAGAGGCAACATTCGTCTTTACCCAGGTTTTCTAGGCAGAGTCCAGCTGCTTTCCTTCAGTTTTCCAGAGTGAGTGGAGCCTGACTAGGTGTTCCCAGCACAAGATCTTGGGAGGTTGGTTGTACATGGTAGTATGGGCCTGCCACCCTGCACTAGGAAGCTGAAGGCTCAGCAGGAAGTTCAAGGTTATCCTTAGTGTTCTACTGCTGTGAAGAGGCACCTTGCTAAGGCAGCTCCTAAAGGAAAGCATGTAACTGGGGGCTTGCTCACAGTGTCAGAGGTTTAGTCTATTAGGACAGGAGCATGGTGGTGTGGCATGGCACTGGAGCAGTAGCAAGAAACTATATCCTGATTCATAGGCAGAGACAGACAGGCAGACAGACAAAGACAGACTCTGGGCTTCGCATGGGCTTTTGAAACCTCAAAGCCCATCTCTAGGGACACACCTGCTCCAACAAGGCCACACCTCCTGATCCTTCTAATTCTTTCAAATACTCTGTGAGCCTCTTTGGTCCATTTTTAGTCAAACCACCATACTTGGGTGCCTTAGTGAGTTGGATGAAATCCTGCATGAAATTCTGACCAAAAAAAAGTAAAGGATAGTATTCTAACACTCCAGCCGTGTCAGGGATGGAGCCTGGCTGGACACCGTCCTTTCTGTGATGGGCTGCACCTCCACACCCAGCCTTTTTTCAGTGTTTGATGTGAAACACAAACATAGAAGCAGAGTTGCTGGGGCGCAGTTGGCAGAATGCCTCCCTAGCACCCTAGGGCCTGGGTTCCATCTCCCCCTGGAAGAAATCTCCTCCCCATCTTCTGTGTCTTCCCTGTGACCTGGGGACCATTTCCCAAGGACCAATGACTCAGTGAGTCTGAGTGTGTGCACAGGGGAAAATAGGGGCCCAAACCAGGGTCTCTGGGTCCCAGGTGGAACCCAGTTGATTCAGAACACAGTTCTTGCCCCACCCTTAAGTAAACCAAAAGCAGTCAGGGTGTGCTAATACAAAAGTGCAACTGTCACCTCAAAGGGGATAAGAAGTATTTTGTTCTGGAGCCAAATGTGTGACCACGGCTCAGGAACACAGATTCAGGTTACTCCAAACTCCATGCTCCAAGTGGGAACCGTATCCAAGTATTTATAGAAACAGGACAAAGACAATCATTAATCAAGACACTGTCAGATGTAGGTGGTCAGGGGTGGGGCACGGCAGAGGGGAAGCCTCAGCTACAGGCCCTCGCCTCCTAACCGCCGCAGCCTTTGGTGGGTGGGACCTGGTGGTCTGCAAACTTAATTCATTCTAAAGGGTTCATCTGAGACTTAACAAAGATGTTAGGCTGGACACAGTGGTGGCCAAGGAATGAATGGCTGCTCAGGGGCTAAGCATAGCCAGGTAAACTGCAATTGGGCGCTGGGGCTGCCGGACTGCGGGTCTCCGCTGGGCTGAAAGTTCCCATCAGTTCATCAGTCTTGCAGCAGGCTCTCTGTAAGGTGCAGCCTTTTCCCAGAACCTTCCTTCACAGATTCTAGCCCACTGTTCTCCAGGCTCAACCCATGTCACCATGACTCTGCAGGTCCCCACCCATCCTGGACCATATCCTCAAGGCCTGCTGAGGGAGCTTTGCTTAGTCAGCAATACTGAGCAAGGGTGGGAGGAAGTGGGTGTGGCCGCCAGCCCTCCTCCTGCCAGCTCTGAGCCAGCCTTCCAGAGACAAGGCCAAGCTGGCGCTGTGGACACAGGACACAAGCACCTGGCCCAGCTGGAATGTTCTTGAGAGAGGAATCAGCTGGACTGTGGAGGGCAGCCAAGTTCTGGGCCTCACTCTAATTAGTCCCATCCCCCAAATCTCCCAGATCAGTGTTCAGAAAATCCTGTTCTCCCTAAACTCCTCCCTCAGCCTCTAGAACATTATTCCGCTTGACCATCTTTCCATGCCTGCCCTGAATGGAGCCATCTCTTTTCCCAGAAACTGCTCGAGCTCATTCTTAGCCTCCCTGACAGCATCAACTCCCAGTACCCTTCTTCCTGTGGCAGCTGTGAGAACATTTCAGAACTGTCAAACCCGTCTGTTAGTCACTGCTCTGTTGCTGTGAGGAGACACACTTATAAAAGAAAGCATTTGACGTGAGGCTTACAGTCCAGGGTTAGTCACCCCATGACTGTCATGTCAGGGAGCAAGGCATGGCACTGGAGCAGTGGCTGAGAGCTTACATCCAGTTTTCTTCCTGGTAAGTTGGAGGCAAGGGCTGCGGAGACCGGACCTAGACTGGGGAAACTGTAAACCTCAACACAGTAACTCACCTCCTCCAACACCATCTAATCCTTCCCAAACAGTTCCACCAACTGGAGAGCAAGCATTCAAATACATGAGCCTGGGGGCCATTCTCATTCAAACCACCATAGCCTCCAAACCCACCTGTGGCTTCCAGAAGACAGGCAGCAGCCTCGCCTCAGACAGGAGACCAGTGAGCACAGGAAGCAGCTTCCCGCCGCAGGGCCTTCACACACGCTGTGCCCTCTACCTGGGGCGTGCGTGGTTCTGCCA
This sequence comes from Psammomys obesus, assembly GCF_907164565.1. Taxonomy (NCBI): domain Eukaryota; kingdom Metazoa; phylum Chordata; class Mammalia; order Rodentia; family Muridae; genus Psammomys; species Psammomys obesus. The sequence continues at coordinate 890,744 of NW_026594377.1, read as the reverse complement.
GCTCTCAGCTCAAATGTCACCCCCGCGTCCATGCCCTTCCCAGGCACACTAGTTCTCCACATAAGTTTTTCCTGTTTGAATTCCTTCTCTGACAGGAAACCTCTGCCAATTTTAATTTTTAAACTTTACATGTGTGTGCACATGTGTGTAGGTATATGCAGAGGTCAGAGGTTGACATCAGGTATCTTCATTAACGGATCACTTTCCACCTTGTTTTGGTTTGTTTCATGTTTTCTCTTTATTCGTACTTTATTCGTGCTGATGTCTACCTGCATGTCTTTCTGTGCAACATATGCATACAGTGCCCGAAGCAGCCAGCAGAGGACGTCAGATCCCCTGGGACTGGAGTCACCGTGTTTGGAGGCTGCTGCGTGGGTGCTGGGAACTGAACTCAGGTTTTCTCTAAGAGCTTTGAGCGCTCCTAATGACTGAGCCATCTCTCCAGCCCTGAACTCCTAAATTCTGGGTCTTCTGCATACAAGAGGGAGGCTGAGCCCTAACACCTTCTACACCTACTCTGCCCTCTCTTAGCTCAAGTCCTGGAGGGCAGGCCGGCACCTATTCCTAGCCTCAGTTTCCCCAACTTAAGAGGCTGGGGTAGAAGCGCCACCCTATGGCAGGTTTCTTGGCTCATTCTTAGTTTTTAGTATTTGTTCTGGGTTGGGATGGCAGAGGCCCATACAGGCTCAGCGAGTGTATGACTCCTCTAAGCCACACATCAGGTCAGTATGCATTCATTCCCTTATTGAGACAGGGTCTCACTGTGTAGCCCTGGATGGCCTGGAGTTCCCTCTACCTTAAACTAGTGCAGGCCCACCCTCCTCTGTCTCCCGAGGGCTGGGATTAAAGGTCCCAGTTATTTAATTTTATTTAGAGACAAGGTTTCATGTCCTCTAGGCTGACCTCAAATTTGTTAAGTACCCAAGGCTGGCCCTTGAACTCCTGGTCCTTCTGCCCCATTCTCCTGGGTGCTGGGATGGCAGGTGTATGCCACTGCACCCAGAACCTGCTTCTAAAACACCCCAGACCCTGGCTGGGGGAACAAGCCCTACCAACCCCTGACAAGTCCAGACAAAGATTCAAACCCCAGAGCCTGGCGCAGTGGTGCTTGCCTGTGATCCCAGCGCTAGGGAGGAAGAGGCAGGAGGATCTCTGTGAGTTCAAAACCAGCCTGGTCTACACAGTGAGTCTGGGACAGCCAGGGCTACGCAGAGAAACCCTGTCTCAAACACCCTCTCCCCCCCCCCAAAAAAAAAAAGAAAACATCAAACCCAGGCCCTTGGTGATGTGTCTCCTTGTGCAAACAGTGGGTACCTAATATAGGGCTCAGTGACACCCTTGCTACAGGCCAGGGCCTGACACCTTGGGCTGGGGTGTCCCTTCTTCTCCCGGAAACAGGTGTTCTTCCTGCTACTGTGGCTGGGACTCAGTGATAAGACCCAAGGGCCCCTTGGAAAGAGGAAGGCAGGGGCAGGAAGAGGGCTCCAGGGATGGGCTTCCTGCCGCGTGGGAGGAAAGTGAGCTCAGCTCATCCCTGAGGAACAGAGCACAGAGGTTCACACACAGACACACACATGCATGCACATCCTCCAGTCCTCTGCCACAGACCTGGGTGTGCTGGGCCCTGTCACTATGTGCAGGAGTGGTGGAGGCAGAGGATCCATTCACAGCCTAGCTGCCTATTGAGTTCAAGACCAGCCCGGGCTGCACAGTGAGTGTGTGAGAGCCTGTCCGCAAACAGGCTGTGCGGCTCCTGAGCATGGAAGGGCACATGGGGGTCCTCCTGCCTCCTGCTCAGGTGCCTTCAGTGGCTTCTCCAGGGCCTTCGGATCCTCCTCACTCTGTTCCAGACACTGTGCCCTCATCTCCCGTGCTAGAGCACTTCCCATCTCAGGACACACACACACACACACATACACACACACACACACACACACACACACACACACAGTCTCCCCCTCTCTCTGCCTCACACACAGACACACATGCCCGAGCACACACTCACACAGACATACATGCATGAACTCACACTCTTTCTCTCTCTCTCCCATACTCACACACTCTTTCACACACACTTTCTCACACACTCTCTCACACACAGACACTCCTCTTCCCCCCACCTCCTTCTTCCTTTCCCTCCTCTCCCCTTTTCTTCTCCCTCCCTCCTCCTTCCTCCCTCTGCCTTAGGAGGTTGCTTCAGCCTGAGATAGGGGATCACAAACACTAGCCAGGGATGGCGGGGCGGGGCGGGGTGTGGGTTGTGTAGCTGGCCGACATTGAGAGTTTGAGTTCTCCACCTGTGTGATGGAAGGAAAGAAGAAACTGGTCAGCCCAGGGTCGTCTGCACACCCCAGCCTCAAGTTAAAGAAAAAACTTAAAAAGCAAACAAAACCGAACCACAACAAAGCTCAGGAGGGTGGCAGAGGGGATACTTCAAGGGCAGGCCTAGGGGACCTTCTAGTCCTGCTTGGACCACAGGCAAATAGCTTGGTCACCTCTCGTAGGCCCCAGGAGCCTTGGAAAGCTCTGGAGCCGGAGAAATAGAACGGGGGTGGGGGGTGGGGGTGGGGGGGAGCGTAGGGCCCCTTGGTGGGGCTGGTCTGGGGAGGGCCCCGGCTCAGGGGCAGCCAAAGGGCTCCAGCTGGGGGCAGCAGGAGCACTAGGCTGCCGGGGAACATTCGGCGCCCAGAGGCCCCGCGTGGGCTGTCACGCAGCGGGAACGCGGCCCCCGGAGCCCCTCCAAGCCGCCTTCCCCACTCTGCTGTTTCCACAGCTGCTCCGCAGAAGGATCGTGGGAGGTGGGAGCAGACGAGGGAGCCGAGGCCAGACCAGCAGTCCCGGGCTTCCAGCAAGGTGCAGCCTCTGTGTGTCTGGGGGACTCTGCCCAGAATGGGGAAACTGAGGCTCTAGGAAAGGCAGAGTTGGCCCTTGTTCTCTGCATGCAGAGTTGAAACCCTACCGCGCTTGCAGCATGCAGCTGGTCACATCCCCCTCCATCTCTGGCTCCAAAGTCTCCCATGGCTCCTGGTACCCTCAAAATACACAAACACCTCCCCTTGGCCTCTCAAGGCTCTGCTCAGCTCCTGCACCTTCACATCAGGACTCACACCCACCTCATGGATCTCTGGCTTATTTGCATCTGACCACATTGGTCTTCCAGTAAAACCAGTCCGTCTCTACCTCAGGACCTTTGTGCTTGCTGTGTGTCCCTCTGCTCCTATTCCATGTCTCAATAAAGTGACAATTTTAGAAATCATGATGGTCAGGCAGAAAGCCACGTTGGAGTCAAGTTTCGACCCCATGCCCATCTGATACACTCCCCTTTCCAAAGTGCTCTTCCAGGCAATGCCATGGTTTGGGTTTGGTTTGTTATCTATCTATCTATCTATCTATCTATCTATCTATCTATCTATCTATCTACCTACCTACCTTTAATGCAGGGTCTCTCTATGTAGCTCAGGCTTTCTCTGTGTAGCTAAGGCTGGCCCTGAGCTCAGAGCCCCTCAGCCTCCTGAGAACTAAGAGGTGTGAACAAAATCATGTTTGAAGCTTTCTTTTAGGTCCACTGCTCGATGAAGCTGGCTGACCCGAGGCCCTGAGTGTCCCCTGCCTAGGTGCCAGAGACCCTTGCCACCACCCCCTCCCTGCTCACATAGCTCTCCAAAGCCCCTCCTAATGTGGCCACAATTCCTCCGGCCCACTTTCTGCCCTTCACAGGCATGGATATCGGAGCCTACAAGGATGTATTAGCCAAAAATAATCCTGTGACCTACTCCTGAAAATGGGCCGGCCCCACCCGGCCACCTGGCTCCCAGGAGGCAATTAGCGCACATGGTAAATGAGGGTAATTAGATCTGTGGGAATGGAGTGCAGCCCAGCACCCAGCATGCCTCCTCCTGCTGCTGCACAGCAGGCAGCCCCTACACCCTGGCCTCTTCCTGTGTGAGCTGGAGAGCTGGATCCTCTCACTGAATCAAAATTTTCTTGGGCGAGAAGTCCAAGTTTGCAGACTCACTAACACAGCACTTCCCGCCCCTAAGTGTGGACACTCACAAACTGCACAGAGACACTGGCACAAAAGAGAAAGGACTCCTGGGAAATGAGGGTGTTGGGGGTAGGTTTCTGAGAGATAAATAGGAATTTTGAAGGAGGAAAAGATCTGAAATCTGTCCCACTGTGTATGGCTAGCCGTGTGGGGGAGCAGGCTGGAGAGAAGAGCAGGCTTGGAGAGCCACACCGCAACCACGCTGCACCCATTTATTTACTTATTTATAGACAGGAGCTCACTAAGTAGCTCTGACTGTTCTGGAACTCACTCTGTAGATCAGGCTGGCCTTGAACTCACAGAGAACCTCCTACCTCTGCCTCTCAAGTGCTGGGTGTGTGTCACCACTGCCTAGCTAAGGAATTATTTTTATTTAAAAATTGAATTATGGCTGGGTAGTGGTGCCACACCTTTAATCCCCATCACTTGGGAGGCAGAGCTCAAGGCCAGCCTGGTCAACATAGCCAGCCCAAGGTCAGGAAACCTGTTTTCTGGAAAGGGATTTGTGGCAGGTTGGCTTGCTCTAGCTGCTGGGACAAAGCCTCATAGGAGAGGAACAGTGAGCAAGCCACAGGGACAGGAGGTTAGGGGGAGAGGGAGTGAACTCCCAGACGAAGACAGTCGTGCTCTGGTGCAGCAGAGACCCTGATTGGAAGCCAGGGCTCACACAGCCTCTGCTGCTCAGTGTGGGTGGCGGCTGCCAATCACTAACATTGATCTGGTTCCTGATTGGTTCCTCCTGGGCACAGGAGGCTCATTCCTATTCCTTGGGAGCCAGTCCAGTCAAGTAAAGACATCCTGGAAAGACTGTCCTTGAGGCCCAGGGGAGAGAAGGACTCTGGACGCTGCCTGGGTCCCCCAGCCCCTCACCTTGGCCCAGTCCACTGCCACATGGAGGAAGCCACAGCCACCCTTGGCTGGCTCCAGGCTAGCCCTGTTCTAGCCCTAGCTGAACCACCAAAGCCAGGATAAGGTGAGAAACCTTTTTTGTTGTTTATTTGTTTTGGTTTTGAGACAGGGTCTCTTTGCCAGCCTGGAACTTGCCAAGTAGCCCAGGCTGTCCTTGAACACACAGAGACTCACCTGCTTCTAGTATTTGTTTTTGAGCAGTATCTCAAGTAGCCCAGGCTGGCCTTGAACTCACTTTGTTGCTGAGGATGACCATGAACTCTATCAGTCTATCTCCACCTCCCAAGTCCTGGGAAGACAGGCACCTATCAGCCTTGTTTCAGGAGAACTCTCAACTCTCATCCTTTTTTGTGTCCACACACAGCACAAAGCCTGCCTGAGCCTTCAGTTACTCCCACCCCCACTGCCCAATAACCGTACCTTGGCTCTGCAGCCAGCCCAGTGCCTGACAGACCAGAACACTTCCATGAGCTCAGATATGTGTGTGTGTGTGTTGCTAATAAGGAGAAAGTCCCTGTGAGCACAGCAGATGGTATTTTCTTTGTTCCTAGTATTCACACATCCTGTGGCTCCAGGCCTGAAAGGCTAAGCCAAACGCTTTGCTTTACATCTGCCTCTCAAGGTTTGGAGCAGTTGGAAAGGACCTCGCTTTCCCCAGCTGTGAATAAGTGTTCTTTCTGTCAAGGAGGTTAGGGGTTCAGGGGCTCCTACATCTGCCGTGACTCAGAAATCAGCAGAAATATGTCCACATATAATAACTTTACCCAGAGTGTCAACAGGAGGAAGGCCAGGGAGGCCCAGGGGACCCAGGCAGTCCTGGTTTGGGCTGTCAGAGGCAGGGAACAGCACCGCACAGCCTGGATGGACAAAGAGACACATGTCCTTAGAGAGGACACTACCGGGAGGATGGAGGGAGAGGCACTCACCTCCTGGACAGAGAATGTCTCCACGAAAGGTAGCCACCTGCTCAGACACCCAGCTCCAACTAGAGAAAGCAGAGAGGCAAGGGGGTTTGAGCCTAGAAAAACTGTCAGACAGGAAATTCAAAGCTGAGAGCCCAGGAGGATCACAGGCTTCTAGGTGCCAAGCTGCCCATTTGTCCCCAGAACACAGAAGCCCTTGTAGAACCTTCTAGAAAAGGACAGTAAAGGGATTTGCGAGGGGTACCCCCACGGGGCTGGGGATCACAGGCAGATAGGGAATCCCCTAAAGGATCCTTGGCTGGCTGCTGTGGGCAGACAGACTCCCAGGACCCAGTGGCAGGGGCATGCAACAAATACCCCCAACGCCTGAATCTTGAGACCCTGTAACAATTAAGAACCTAGTTAGTCCCAGCATTTTTTGAAAGTCAAGGTCTCACTTTCTAGCCCTGCGTGGCTTAGTACTCATTATATAGACCAGGCTGGTCTAGAATTCACAGGCATCTGCCTGCTTGTTCCTCCCAAGCGGGAATTACAGGTGTGCGCCGCCTGGCCCAAAAGATCTGGTGCCCAGATGGAGCCTAGGGCTCTGCTCGTTCACTGAGGTGCTGCCCACCCCCACCCGTTTGGGGAGCTGGGCTCAAGCTGTCCTCACGCCTCAGCTGCACGAGGGTCCGGGAACTTTCTCTTTCCGAAGAAGCCACCTGAAGGCTCAGAGCCACCCTCGGCAGGAGGCAGGAAGGCGCAGGGTCATGGTCCATCCATTTCCTGTGTCTCCCGCTATCTCTGGGTCACTGGATCATACAGGATGTCCGCTTCTGTCCCCACACCCTGGGCGTCTACCACCCACCACCAGGAGCTTCTTCAGTCTGCTCAGCCTTCAACCCTTCAGCCCAGGGCTCTCCCCGACGACCACCCCGGACAGCCCCTCCGGAGCCTCCCCACCTCCCCCTCCCCCCGCCGCCTTCACCCCTTAGCTACCTTCTGCTTCTCCCCTGCCCTTAATACCTCTACTCCCAACCCCTGACTTCATGGCTCCTCCCCCTCCATCAAAGGCTCCGCCCTTCCATCTTCCTTCTGTTCCTCCCACTGGGTCCCTACTCCAGGAATCCCTCCTTTTGACCTCCTGGTGCCCTCCCCTTCCTCTGCCCCTTCACCTCGTCCCCTTTCCCATCTCCCACCCCACCCCCCGCCCCCCATCTGCTCCTTTTCCCAGCCGTTCTTAACCCCTCCCCCAACACCCTCCGCTGACACCCGTTGGAACCCCTCCCCCTCCCTGTCTGTCCTCCCCCTTCTCCCCTCTCCGGGTACCCTCCCTCCTCCCCACCCTGAGTCTCTGGCCAGCAGGGGGCGCTGGCAGAGGCGGGGCGGCGCGGGGACTGGCCGCGATGGGACCGGAGGCGGCGCAGACAAAGGCGCGGGCGGCGCGGGGCGCTCGGAGGGCGCGGGCCGGAGGCAGCGGCGGCGGCGACGCGGGGTGAGCAGGGCGGGGGGACCCCAGCTTCCAACGTGCGATCGGATATCGTGGCGGGGGGGTGGCGCAGGGGACGCAGACAGTTTCCAAAGTTGCGGGCTGTGAGGCGGGGCCGGGGTGCTGCGGAGTGCAGGCTGAGGGGTTGGGGTCCTGGGGTGCGGGCTAGGGTGCTGGCTGGGGTGCTGGGGCGTGGGGCGAGGGTGCACCAGGTCCCCCAGCTCGGGTCTGGGTGTCGGGGAGCCGCGTCGCGAGGCTCCGCTGCTGGGAAAGTTGCGGGTCACGGCTCACGGAGTTGGGGCTCAGGTGCTGACCTGGCGCGGGTAGGGTCCGGTCCCAAGTGGGAGTCGGGCGCCCGGCTTCTTGCAGGGCCCCCGCCGCTCGCGCCCGCGATCCCCCGCCCCGTGCTGCTGCTCCGAGGCGCGTGACAATTCAGTGAGTAACTTTTCCCGATCTCAGCAAGTCCAGGCAGGAGCGGTCCGACCGGAAGGGCCTGGGTTCGGGGACCCCTTTCCCTCAATCTCCGCCAGTCCCAATCACGTCCACGACTCGAGCCGAGCCGCCCCTCCCCTCCCCCGCATGGGGGTTCCAGTTTCAGACCCCGTGACCGCGACAACAGCTGCCCAGAACAGCACGGGGTTGGGGGTGACCTCAGGCGCCCGGCCCTGACCTCCCGCACCCGAAAGGACCCTCCTCCAATTCTCTCAGGTGCAGATTTGGAGGTTCAGGAGGGTATCCAAAACTGTTGGGTGATGTGTACAGGCACCCCCATAGGAGGCTGGGGAGCCCCTTCACCGGCTTTATTTGGACCGCTTGCCTGCTGTGAGTGTGTATGTGTGTGTGGCCCAGGTTAGCTTCAAAGACTCCACACTCTTCTTCCTCATGCTCCCCAGTAGTAGGATGAAGGCCGCCCGCACGCCAGGCTTTCCTTTTGTCCTTTCAAATAGTCTCCCTGGAACCTCCGACTGAGTTCTGGCCTTGCCCTGGGGGAGTGTGCTAAGTGGTCCTTTTGTGGGAGCAGAGGGGCCCTGATTTCCCTGTTAGGTTCCTGGAAGCACCCCACTTTTACTCTCATAGGCGGGGGATCCTTCAGTGATGTCCAGGGTGGCCTGGAACTCCTGACTAGCACTGTCCCTGTTTCACAGGGCCCTGAGGGGGCAGGTGGGTGAAAGGTGAATAAGTCCTACTCACTTATCTCGACCTCATGCCCAGTTCTTTTGGGAGGACACTTTCCTGGTAACCTGGATAGCGAGTTTAACACTGGCTTGCTGAGGACCTCTGGGCTGTTCTGGGAGCCATCTCCTACCCTGGCAGTTCAGTGGCACTCTGTCACCTCTCTGGTGACACTCAGCCCAGTTGGGAGGGGGCTTCTCCTTAGGTGGTAGAGGCCCCACCTGGCACACAGGACCCCCTGGGCTCCATCCTCACCACAAACTGAGTGTGATGGCACAAGCCAGCCGTCCCTGTACGTGGAAGGTGGAGGTCAGAGGATCAGGAATGCAAGGCCATTCTTGGCTGCATTTCGGAGGCCAGTCTGGGCTGAGGCCGAGGAGGCGAGTGGTGGACCTGCAGCTGTTCTGACTGACCAGTGACACCCCCTCCCTCTTCTGCTGGTGTGGCGAGGTCATCTGGAGCCCAGCTTGGCCTGAACATCTCTGGAGCCTTGTTCACAAGCTCCTTCTCTCCCCAGGGGACAAACAAGCCATTCCTGTCACCCTCGGGGTACCCCTTAGAGGCCATCCAGCCCAGCCTGACCAATGTCCACAGCCAGGTGAGCGTCCACCCACTGCGACCCAGCCATGCCCCCCTGGGTTGCCACCCAGAGGCCTGCAGAACTTGTGTTCCCCCTGCAGGGAACAGCCAATTTTCAGCACCCGGGCGCACGTGTTCCAGATTGACCCCACTACCAAGCGGAACTGGATCCCCGCTGGCAAGCACGCACTCACGGTGTCCTATTTCTATGATGCAACTCGAAATGTGTACCGGATCATCAGCATTGGTGGTGCCAAGGTCTGAGCAGGGCCTGGGAGCAGGAGTGCAGCCCCTGGCCAGGCTGGTGGCCTGGGATCAATGAGCCCTCCACAGACCTAGCTTCTTCCAGAAATAGCTGTGTTGGGATCTCAGTCAGGGGCATGCAGACTTTCAGTTATTACCAGACCTCAGTGGGTCAAGAATCCTCCAACCGTAAGCCTGCCTGTAGCTCCTCACGGG